>NC_073381.1:49156197-49457269 GCF_028641065.1 Leucoraja erinaceus
CTTTTTAAATGTGTAGGAAGGGATTGCAGATGCTGGTTTAAACTGAAGGCAGACACAAAAAGCTGGAGTAACTCAACGGGACAGGCAGCATCTTTGGAGAGAATTCAGACTGGTCTGAAGAAGGGTTTTGACCCGAAATGTCACCCATTCCTTCTCCCCAGAGATACTTCCTGTCCCGCTGAGTTACTCCAGCTTTTTTGCGTCTATCTTTTGCATTTTAAATAATGTCACAGCATTTAATTCTTGTGAATAGATTGATTTTACTTACAGCTTTGTCTTACTTTACAATATGGGATAACCAATCTAATTGATTGAACTATCATCTCAACTATGTTAGAAAAAAAAACAAAAAAAAAACACGTGATAAAATGGGAAAGAAGTGCAGAACGGCAGGAAAGAGCAGAGTAAAATGCATAATTATTTAGGTTTTAATTTAATCTGGTATTTCAATTTCAAATGTTCTGTCCTAAAGTTACAGTAGCAGTACGACTTTCCCAAAAAAAAACTTGGACCATTTGGCAGGCAACCATTTAAAGGTCATTAAATGGAATTTATCACTTTAATTTACAATTGATAATACAGATTTTGGTTACGCAATGCTTTGTATTTATGACATAAGAATGTTCTGTTAACATATCTTGTTCAGTATCCTTCCCAGTCACCATGGTTCTTCTTAAATATTTCATGTGGGATTTGTTCATAGCTCTTCATAGCTAATGTTATAATGCATGTGTCTCTTTTGCAGTGAAATATCTAAACCATGTGTGAATTGAGTTAGTCATAGGAGGTTTAGTTCTGAAGATCATGGATTTACCAACCTCTTGAGACTTCCTCTCAAACTCTCTGCATCGTTCTTTGCATCTTTAAGTCCTTTAAAACCTACCCCAATGACTGAGACCATGAGCATCAGACCATGTATTGGCGTTCTTGTCAAATTTTTATTTGACATTGCTCCTTTAAAGGAATGCTTTATGACATTAACTGCACCATATAAATGGAAATAATTGTTTGCACTGGATTGGAAATAATCTTTAATAAGGAAACAAGTTGTTGGGACACACAGTAGCCTTTTTTTCACAGTTGGATACTTTTGATCAGTGTCATTCTGACCAAAATTCAGTTTTCTGCCCTGTTTCAAAATCTGCAAGTTTATTCACCTTCTTGATACGAGTCAAGAGAGTTTTATTATCATTTGTGATAGATAAAACAATGAAATTCTTACTTGCAGCAGCACAACTGAACATGTAAACACAGTACACTGTAAACAATATAATAAACGAGAGAGAATAAAAAGCTCAGAGTGCGCGTATCTTTACACATACTCACAAATACACATATATATAGATCGTATAAATATACATACACACAAAAAGTAATGATCTAATTTTTGTGTGCATTACACATTAATTAACCTACTTTTATACTTTTTCCATGATGGCTGTCATTCAGAACCCATTGGCTTTACCAGAAGTGGAATTTGCGTTTGTAACAATGAAGGACTGTTACCTCAGTCTTGCTGCATATTTGTATGCCATTGCCAGAGATATTAGAAAGACAATTTGTGATATGAGTCCATCAGTGTTTTTACTTTATTCATTACAATGTCACTTAATGATTCATGGTACATAATATGGCTGTTCACAGTTGATGGGTAAAATAAAGCATTTTGAGGTAAATTATCCACATATTTAGACTTTATTGCTAAACTCATGGTAAAAGTGCCAGTGGTGCATTTTCCTATTTATAAATGAGCTTATGATTGAGATTTATGTCCATTGATTTGTCTTTCGAAGACAATATGAAATGTATCAATTCTGGGAATATTTTTCTAAGAGCCCTGGAAGGTCACAAGAGCAATTGTATAAATGCTCTATTCAAGAAACAAGCTGGCCAGCAATCTATAAGAATAAAACATTTAGTGATATGTTAGGTGGTATCAGTTGTCATTTAAATTGACGTTGATTAAAGATTTATTTACAGATCAATTGCAGACAAATATCACAGTGACCTCGGAATATTGTATATAGAGCATATCTTTTCATGAATAGTGGCTGATCCAATGAGAATAATCTTGACTTTTGCGTGATTTGTTTTAGGTAGATAAATGAAAGTCTATAGACCATAAGACATAGTCGCAGAATTAGGCCATTCAGCCCATTGAGTCTACTCCACCATTAGATCATAGCTGATCTATTTGTCCTTGTCAACCCTATTCTTCCGCATTCGCCCTGTAACCTTTCATGCCCTTTCTAATTAAGAACCTATAAATCTCTGCTTTAAAAATACTCAATGTCTTGACCTCCACACCTGTCTGTGGCAATGAATTATTTTTATTTTAAGGCTGTGCCCTCTGCTTCTACTGGAAACATCCTTTCTGCTTCCACTCTCTAGGCTTTCATTAGCCGATAGGTTTCAATGAGATCTCCCCTCATCCTTCTAAACTCCAGCAAGTACAGGCTCAGAGCCTTCAAACATTCCTCGTCTGTTAACCCCCTCATCCTGTGATCATTCTTGTAAACTCCTCTGGACCTCTCCAAAGCCAGCACATACTTCCTTAGATATTCCAAATGTGGCCTGACTAGCACCGCTAAAGCCTCAGCATTATATTCTTGCTTTTATATTCTAGTCTCCTCAAAATAATGCTAGGATTGCATTTGCCAATTGACTTAACATGCAAATTAACCTTTAGTACCAGTATTCCTAAGTCCCTTTGGACCTCTGATTTCTGAATCCTCCCACCATTTAGAAAATAGTCTATGCCTTTTATTCCTTCCATATCCCTCCAAACCTGCCCTATCTGTCTGTCTAACTGTTTCCTAAATGATGGAATAGTCCCAGCCTCAACTACCTCCTCTGGCAGCTTGTTCCATACACCCACCACCCTTTGTGTGAAAAAGTTACCCCTCGGATTCCCATTAAATTTTTTCCTCACTACCTTGAACCTATGTCCTCTGGTCCTCGATTCCCCCAGTCTGGCCAAGAGACTCTGTGCATCTACCCGATCTATTCCTCTCATGATTTTGTACATCTCTATAAGATCACCCCTCATCCTCCTGGGCTCCAAGGAATAGAGACCCAGCCTAAGCCTCTTCCCATAGATCACACCCTCTGGTCCTGGCAACATCCTCGTAAATCTTTCCTGAACACTTTAAAGCTTGACAATATCTTTCCTATAACATGATGCCCAGAACTGAACACAATATTCTAAATGCGGTCTCACCAACGTCATATACAACTGCAACATGACCTCCCAACTTCTATACTCAATACTGTGACTAATGAAGGCCAATGTGCCAAAAGCCTTTTTGACCACCTTATCTACCTGCGACTCGACCTTCAAGGAACCGTGCACTTGTACTCCTAGACTCCTCTGCTCTACAACACTCTCCAGAGGCCCTACTGTGTAGGTCCTGTCCTTGTTAGACGCCCCAAAATGCAACACCTCGCACTTCTCTGTATTAGATTCCTCAGCCCAACTGGCCAATCGATCCAGGTCCTGCTGCAATCTTTCACAACCATCTTCACTATCTGCAAAGCCACTTTCTTTTGTATCATCAGCAAATTTGCTAATTTTGCCCTGTATGTTCTCATCCAAATCATTGATGGAGATGACAAACAGTAACAGGCTAAGCACCGAACTCTGTGGCACGCCACTTGTCACAGGCCTCCGGTCTGAGAAGCAACCTTCCACCTTCACCCTCTGCTTCCTTCCATGGAGCCAATTTGCTATCCATTCAGCTATCTCTCCTCCGATCCCATGCGATCTAGCCTTCCAGTGCAGCCTACCATGCGGAACCTTGTTGAATGCTTTACTGAAGTCCATGTACACAACATCTACAGCTCTGCCCTCATCAACCTATTTGGCCTTGGCTTCAAAAAAATCAATCAGATTTGTGAGACACGACCTCCCACGTACAAAACCCTGCTGATTATCCTTAATCAGCCCTTGCCTGTCCAAATACCTGTATAATCTATCCCTCAAAATACTCTCTAGTAACTTTCCAATTACAGATATTAAGCTCACCGGCCTATAGTTCCCAGCATTTTCCCTGCTGCCCTTCTTGAAAACAGGCACAACATTTGCCACCCTCCAGTCTTCCGACACCTCTCCTGTATTTAAGGACGACATAAATTTTAACCAGGGCTCCCGCAATTTCCTCTCTAGTTTCCCACAATGTCCTCGGATATATCTGATCAGGCCCTGGAGATTTGTCGACCTTCATACATGATAGTACCTTTCTTAATGCTACCCGCTAGAGCTATCTCCTGGCCCCATTTTGCCCTTCTGATCTCCTTTTCCAGTTTACTCCTTAGTTCCCAAAACTCCTCTAGGGATGCACTTCATCCCAGCTGCCTATACCCGTCCCATGCATCCTTCTTGTTTTTGACCAATGCCTCAATTTCCCTCGTTAGCCAAGCTTCCTTACGTTTGCCTGCTTTGCCCTTCGCTCTAATGGGGATATCCATATCCTGAGCTTTTGTCAGCTCCTACACCTATCTTTGTATCTTCTGCAAAATTGACCACAAAGCCATCAATAATATCAGCCTGATCATACAACGTGAAAAGTAGCAGACCCAACACCAACCCCTTCAGAACACTATTAGTCACCGGCAGCCAACCAGAAAAGCTCCACTTTATTCCCACTCTTTGGCAACTACCAGTCAGCCAAATTACTGTCCATGTTCATATCTTGCCACTGATACAATGAGCTTATCAGCCTCCTATCTTGTTAAGGAGGGGAACCTTATTAAAGGCCTTTTGAAAATCCAAGTAACCACCATCTACTGACTCACCTTTGTATTAAATTGTGATGCATCATAGTGGCAACAGTTTACACTTTTTTTGTAAAAGTATCTGTCTGTCTGTCTGTCTGTCTGTCTGTCTGTCTGTCTGTCTGTCTGTCTGTCTGTCTGTCTCTCTATCTCTCTCTGTCTCTCTCTATCTCTCTATCTCTCTCTCTCTGATGTTGACTTACCCCCCCCCCCCCCCCCCCCCCAGCTGCGACTGCGCAGTTGACGGTTATACATGAGTGGATAGTGTGGGGAATGGGGGGTAAAAGGAGCAAATTAATAATATTCATATAATATCAAGGGGGGGGGGTTAATGTGTGTGTGGGGAGTGGTTAGTGTGCGTGTGACGCTGAAGGCCCCCCCCACCCCCCCCCCCCCCCCCCCCCCCCGCAACCGCATGTTGAGGGGACCGGACCCAACGGGGTTTTCCCCTTGGTTTAGTACATTGCTAAATACTAAAACTCTCATCCTGTTTGTTTGTACCTATAATTGCGCAAAAACGGTACACGATAGCGTTACAATTTTGGCCCACCTTACTCACCATTGTCCCGTTTTACTCGAGTCCAAGGAACGGATGGAGCCAGTCAGCTCCTCTAAGGTCAGTGGTTGGTCCGGACTCTCCCGCTTGCTGTCTTCCAAGACCTCCGTGATAGAGGACAGAAAGACTCAGACAGATGTTATTTTGCAGCACTCCAGCAACCTGTCCTGCAGACTACAAGATTGCTGACATGCCTTTGTGGAAGATTGAGAGCTGCTCTATAGAAGAATGGGTTGTCCTTTGAGGATGATGGCATTTATGTTTGTACCACTACTCCATCAATGCTCATTGTCAGATGAAAAGATAAAAGGTGCTGGAGTAACTCTGGGGTTAGGCAACATCTCTGTAGAGCATGGATCGGTAACATTTCGGGCCGGGACATTGTTCCACCATTTGTGTATCTACCATACACAACCTTTGTTCAGATTTTAATTATAACATAAATTATTTATGTTTCAAGTTTGTAAATAAATGTAGACAGTATATAGAGCCAAACAATAACTAATAATATCAGGAACTGGATCAAACATTGGGCCATATTACTGTAAATGTTACTTCTCTTGATGGGAAAATGTTCAAATATATAATCGGAAATAAAAAAGTGCTGAGAGCAGTGGAGTGTAAAGTACAGGAAGGTAATTTCCAATATTTGAGTTTCAAAAATGCATGTTAGAGAATTATCTCACAGGAATCTTCATTCTGACATTTATTTATTACCAGTGAAGAAGCAGGAAAAAGCTGTTGGTTTCAAACATTGCCTGGGAGCATACAGATAACTATTCAAATAGCTCTATGGCAATGTGCTTAGTAATGTTGATCAATATCAATTTGTATCAAAGGTTAGCTTCTGTGCGAAAGTACATAACTTAATGTTAAGAAACTATTTCTAAATTCTCTTAATTGGTCAGTGGACCCAAAGCGTTATGACATTCAGCTTTCATCCATTAGTTTTTCTTGTATTGATTAGTAATGGATGTTGATTTTTCCATTGCTTGCCTACTTCATTAGCCTTGCCAGAAACATATTTCTATACAGTTGATTGCTAAGTGTTTTGCTGCAGGAGTTTTTTGCCAAAAAAGATTTTGTGCATAATGCTTTTTACAGTGTTAGTTTTGGAAAAAAACGACACTTTCTGGAATGCAACGAGCTGGTGTACTGCATGGTTCTGGTTACCAAAATATAGGAAGGATGTAATAGCTCTGGACTGGGTGCCGGGGAGATTCACCATAGAGTCATACAGAATGGAACAGGCCCTTCAGCACAACACGTCCATGCCCATCTAAGCTAGTACCATTTGCCCGCGTTTGGTCCATATCCCATTAAATCCTTTCCTATTCATGTAGATGTCCAAACGTCTTTTAAATATTGTTATTGTACCTGCCTCAACTATCTCCTCCTGGGGCTTATTCCACATATCCACCACTCCCTGCAGAAAAAGTTGCCTCTTAGGTTCCTATTAAATCTTTCCCCTCTGACCTTAAACATATGCACTCATGTTCTTGATTCTCTTACCTCTGGCAAAATATGTGCATTTCATCTTATTCAAGATTCAAGATTCAATTTAATTGTCATTTGGACCCCTTGAGGTCCAAACGAAATGCCGTTTCTGCAGCCATACATTACAAACAAATAGACCCAAGACACAACATAATTTACATCAACATCCATCACATCGCTGTGATGGAAGGCCAAAAAAACTTATCTCTCCACTGCACTCTCTCCCCCCCGATGTCAGAGTCAAAGTCAAAGCTCCCGGCTGGCGATGGCGATTGTCTCGCGGCCATTAAAGCCACGCCGGGTGATGCAAGGTCGCACACCGGGTCTTGGTGTTAAAGCCCCGGCGTGCGCTCGCAGAGTCCTGCGGCCATTCCAAGCCGCGCGGGGCGGGTGATGTCATGCCCCGCTCCAGGAGCTCTTCGACCCCGCAACTCGGGCGGGAGAAGTCGCCGTTGCAGGAGCCCTGAAAAGCGGTCTCCCTCCAGGGACCCGCGGGCTCCCACTGCCGCCATCCGCCAGACCCGCAGTTGCAGCCTCCGAATCTCCGGAGGTCGGGCCGCAGCAGCAGCAGCGCTCCACCACCGCTCCACCCGCTCCGGACTCGGCCAGCTCCACGACGGTGAGGTGAGTCGTCAGCACCAGAGTCCCCGGTCTTCTCCTGTTGGAGGCTGCTCCTCGTTGCAGCCCCAACGACAACGGAGACCCAACAAGAAAAGGTCGGGTCTCCCGTGCAGGGAGAGATTTAAAAGTTACCCCCGCCCTCCCACCTCCACCCCCACCCCTCCACAAACTTCCCCCAACAAAAAATAACAAAAACTACATAAAAACAGAGACAAAAAATAATAAAAACGCGGACGGGCTGCAGAGGCCGCTGCTGACGAGAGTCGCGCCGCCGCCTATCTATTCCCCCTATGATCTTATACACCTCTCTAGGCTCGCCACTCAGCTTTCTGCCACCCAAAGAGTAAAGTCCAAACATGCCCAACCTCTCCCTAGCTCAGACCCTTGAGTCCTGACAATATCCTTGTAAATCTTGTCTGCACTCTTTCCATCAGGATGTTGCCTGGGATGTGGCAGGTCAGCGATGAGGAGAGACTGAAGCAGCTGGGTCTTTTTGACCAGAAGCAGAAGCAGTGGAGGGGAAGAGGGGACATGTTTGAAGTATATAGAATTATGAGGGATATTGGTGAGGTAGACTGCAGACAACATTTCCCCATATTGGACATAGATAAAGCTAGAAGGTTCCATATAACATTTCTTGGGTATGGAGAACATAACTGCACACAGTATGCCAGGTGAAGTCACACCAAGGCCATCTATATTACTAAAAGTCTGTTCTTGACCGGTTTTGGCCATCTGTGCTGCGATTTCTGAGAGAACGCCGCCACCTACGGCCGTCATTTTTGGCCACCTTGCTCAGAGCCCCCCTCTGCCGCATGTGTGCCGACGATTTTTCCCGTTGATTAAAAATGACAGAGATATTAATGTTTTTACAAAATTCCCCATTCTCTCTGCTGCCCCCGCTGGCGGCAGGGGGGAAGGACTATAAACCAGGAAGTGGTGTGCCACACAGTCTCTTCAAGATGGAGGAAGGCAGAGGGTCACGTTTCTCTGAGCTGTAAATAACACTGAACACATGTTACTCAATTTTTGCTTGCAGAAAGTGTCTATGCAAAAAAAGTGTCTATTGTTTCTAAAGCTTGCAAAAAATGTCTATTGGTTCTAAAGCTTGCAAAAAGTGTCTATTGGTTCTAAAGCTTGCAAAAAAATGTCTATTGGTTCTAAAGCTTGCAAAAAGTGTCTCTATTGGTTCTAAAGCTTGCAAAAAATGTCTATTGGTTCTAAAGCTTGCAAAAAAAGTGTTCTATTGGTTCTAAAGCTTGCAAAAAATGTCTATTGGTTCTAAAGCTTGCAAAAAAATGTCTATTGGTTCTAAAGCTTGTAAAAATATGTCTATTGGTTCTAAACCCCCCTCTCCCATATCAACACCTGTTTGTCAGCTATAAAAACTGGATGCAACATAACTTCCTCAAACTCAACAGCGATAAAACAGAATTCCTCCTCATAGGTTCCAAATCCACACTCAGCAAAATCAATAACCCCACTCTCAGCATCGACGGCACCATTGTCTCCCCATCTCCCCAGGCCCGCAACCTTGGCATAATCTTTGATTCCATCCTCTCCCTTGAGCCTCACACCCGCCATGTCATTAAAACCTCCTTCTTTCACCTCCACAACATCGCCAAAATCAGACCCTCTCTCACATCTCCCGCTGCTGAAAGACTCATCCATGCCTTCATCTCCTCCCGACTGGACTACTGCAACTCACTTCCCCTTGGCATCAGCTCCACCTACATCAACCGACTCCAACTGGTCCAGAACGCAGCCGCCCGACTCATCACCCACACCAAATCCTGGCATCACATCACTCAAGTCCTCAAACAACTTCACTGGCTTCCCATCTCCAACCGGATCACGTACAAAGTCCTGGTCCTCACCTACAAAGCCCTCCACCATCTAGCCCCCCCCCATATCTCACTGATCTCCTCTCCCCCTACCAACCCTCACGGTCCCTCAGATCCACATCAGCCGGTCTCCTCTCCATCCACAAGTCCAACCTCTGCAGTTTTGGGGACAGAGCCCTCTCCAGGGCAGCTCCCAGGCTCTGGAACTCCCTCCCCCAACTGATCTGCAATTCCGTGTCCCTCACCATCTTCCAGTCCCGCCTCAAGACCCATCTCTTCACCTCTGCCTATCCTTAGCCCCACGTCCCCCTCCCTTTTCATCTGTGCTTGAATTGCCTCATATTGTGTTTTGAATTGAATTCTGTCTTTAATTTGTGTACTAGTCATGTCTCTACTATTTATTTCATTCCGCTTACATGTTTTTCCTCTACTTGCTGAATTTTTGTAAGGTGTCGTTGAGACTCTTGAAAGGCGCCCATAAATAAATTGTATTATTATTATTATTAAAGCTTGCAAAAATATGTCTATTGGTTCTAAAGCTTGCAAAAATATGTCTATTGATTCTAAAGCTTGCAAAAAAAATGTCTATTGGTTCTAAAGCTTGCAGAAAAAAAAATGCTTATTGGTTCTAAAGCTTGCAAAAAAAATGACTATTGGTTCTAAATCTTGCAAAAAATATGTCTATTGGTGCTAAAATGGTTCATACGAGCGCTCCAGAAAGCCCCTCCCCCCCTGGTTGGCTTGGCTTGGGTGTGTCTTGAAATTGAAAGGCACTACTTATTGCAAATGGTGGCATGAAGTTGAAAGGCACTACTTACTGCAAATGGTGGCTTGGGAGCTTTGGCTTGAAGTTGAAAGGCACTACTTACTGCAAATGGTGGCTTGGGTGCATTGGGCTTGAAGTTGAAAGGCACTACTTACTGCAAATTGTGGCTTGAAGTTGAAAGGCACTACTTACTGCAAATGGTGGCATGAAGTTGAAAGGCACTACTTACTGCAAATGGGGGGTGTGGGTGCATTGGCTTGAAGTTGAAAGGCAATACTTACTGTAAATGGTGGCTTGAAGTTGAAAGGCACTACTTACTGCAAATTGTGACTTGAAGTTGAAAGGCACTACTTAATGCAAATGTTGGCATGAGGTTGACAGGCACTACTTACTGCAAATGGTGGCAAGAAGTAGAAAAGGCACTACTTACTGCAAATGGTGGCTTGGGTGCATTGGCTTGAAGTTGAAAGGCACTATTCACTGCTAATGGTAGCATGAAGTTGAAAGGCACTACTTACTGCAAATGGTGGCTTGGTTGCTTTGACTTGAAGTTGAAATGCACCTCTTACTGGTAATGGTGGCTTGGGTGTGGTTTGAAGTTGAAAGCCACTACTTACTGCAAATGGTGGCGTGGGTGCATTGGCTTGAAGTTGAAAGGCACCACTTACTGCAAATGGTGGCATGAAGTTGAAATGCACTACTTACTGCAAATGGTGGCTTGGGTGCTTTGGCTTGAAGTTGAAAGCCACTACTTACTGCAAATGGTGGCTTGGGTGCTTTGGCTTGAAGTTAAAAGGCACTACCGTAAATGCACTTACTCCCTGTTTGCACTGTATATTGATTTTAGATAAAACGCTACCACTTACGGCTGTGATTTTTGGCCATCTTACTCAGTCCCCCTCCGCTGAGCAGATGCAGAGAATTCTTCCCATCAATGAAAAATAAAAGTGTTATTAGTTAAAAAAATAAGTTGATAATCTCTCCCCTGTCAATCACTCCATGAAAGCCACACCTTTTCCAGTGGGGGGGGGGGGGGGGAGGGGGGAGGGATTATAAAAACCTGGAAATGTGGGTGTGGCTCAGTCTCTGCAAGATGGAGGAGGGAGAGGTCACGACTCGCTGTCTTTAGTGGCTTTGCACCCTACTTCAAATGGTATGAAACTGCACTTGAATTTGGTGGCCTTTTACCCTGCTTGAAATAGAATTTCAAGGATTAGCCGTGAGTCAACTACCAGCCCACCAGCCGTGAGTGAGTGAGTTGCAAGCACAACAGGCTTGATTGACTGAGACGCCAGCCCAAGAATCCATGTGGCGCACAATTTGTATACTAGCCCTCTGGAAACCAGTCCCTTCAGCCCACAACACCCATACTAGCGCTCGAGAAAGCCCCCCCCCCCCCACCCCACCCCCAACTGGCCACCAATATTAGGATTGGTAGAGTGGAATATTGCGTTGGATGACCAGCCCTCCTGTGTGATGCTGGGACCCAACGGGTCCCACTTAGTCTAGTATATAGTTGTAATTCTACATCCTCCCTCTTGTTCTCAAAATCACTTGCGATGAAGTCCAGTGTAGTATTTGTTTCTCTAACTGCTTGCTTCACGTACATATTTGCTTTCATTGACTGGTCTACAGGGTTATCAAGGTCTCTTCGTAAATCAACATCATCAATCTGTTACATTTAAATATTATTCCGCCCATCTGACTTTACACTGCATCTGCAACATACTTTCCCATTCCATTCAACATCCCTTGAAACCCCTTTGCAACCTCCCAGCTCATAATCCAACCCAGCTTCATGGAGTTGGCAAATTATTACACTGGGTTCACATATCCAAATCACTGATGTAAAAATATACATTTTTATGAATAGCTGGGGCTTGAACACTGATCCATGCCAGCAGCCACTAATCAACGGCAGCAGGCCATTAATCACTACCTGCGACCCTAAAAAGTTCCACTGATCCTACTCGCTGTTCTATGTCTGTCAACTAATGTCCAAGCCAGTTTATTACACCCAATTCTATGTGTTTTAATTTTGAACACTAACCTCTTCAGTCGGACATTTAATAAAGTCTTATTAAAAATTTACTGATTCTCCTTTACCGATTCTACCAGCCAAATCCTTAAAAGAACTCCAGTACTTGTGTCAATTTAGGACTGTACATTTAGGATTCTCAAAAATATTGTTCACACGTGGTTTCACTAAGAAAATGATCCTGACCCAGAGCGAGGCTAGAACCCAGTGAATTTATTAGGGATAAATTGTTGACCTGACTTGAACATGATGCTCTTGACAGGTGCTGTTGGCTTGGGCTCAGGAGCTTATTCTTCCTTCAGCCTGAAGAATGTGCGGATTGGGCAACATTGGTAGCTTCCCTGAGATTCAGACATTGGGCTCCCCTTTAGGACTTGGAGCTCTGCACAAATCCCAGGGCATCGTTTGCTGAATGTGAAGTCAAAAGTTGGGATGATTGCATGACTCTCTTGCTCTTAGCCAATCCACATTGCCTGTCATGTTTCAGGGGCCTGATGCACTGAGGGCTGAATCTTAAGGCTCAAGGATGTCCATGCTTCTGCAATTTCAGCCGTATAACAAAAGCTATAACCTTAACATTGGATTACACCATCTGAGTGTGAAATCTGCAAGCATCTTGTGAGCTCATGATATTTCTTCCAGCAGTACTCTTTTGTGTGAGGTGTGTGAATGTCTGTAGATAGCTGAAGGCCATTTCCTGTCATCGCCTGCTCCCTGCGACCCTGGATGGCCTCTTGGCACCTTTGGCACAAAGTATATCCCTCCGTCCCTCCGATCTTCTCCTTGTGTTTGAGGCAGCAGAAGTCTGCAGCAAGGTGATGCCATCCGGATCGACATCGATACCATGAGCCCCATTGGAAGATAATGATCATAGAAAATGGGAGAATGGTATGTTCACTTCACTCCTCCCCTCTGCCTCTTCCCCGCTGACAGCCAAACAGTACGTAGCAATGCTTAACGGGAGATGGCAAGCCTGCTGGAACTCAAGCCTTGACATATCTTGAAACAACTAGGTCCTGCAGCTGCACTAAATTCAAAACTTCCTGTTCATGGACCTCGCTAATCCGTTGCTGCCGACATGATCTAGGATCAAAATCTAAAGCAATAATCTTGTTGCACTTGCAGGAATTGGAACACCCATTCCTTCTCTCCAGAGCTGCTGCTCCAGAGTTACTCCAGCATTTTGTGTCTAACTCTGACACTTGTCGTGTTGGGTTAGCACATAGTCACGAACCAAATAATTTATTGTCAATATATCGAGAGGTGGTTTTCACTGTTGTCAGATCCTCCTTGGCTTGTACCCAATCTTCTGCGTATGTGGCCTTTTTTGAGGAGTCACATTTACCTCCCCGTATTGTGGAGCATAGTGACAGCCCGTTGAGAGTGCCGACACATGGCACTTGCACGCGGCCCATTTCCATTGTGCACTTATTCTCTCCGCGGACCAAGAAGCTGCGTTTCCCTCTGCTGGATTTCAATCAGCGCCACTAGAATAAGTGTCAAAAACTTTGATGTCGGTGCCCGAACCACAGCGAGAGAAAGGTTCCATACGTAAAATGGCTGTCTTCCAGCTATCGTAGCCAGTATAAGGCTGTGGTAGCACTTGATTTCTTTGTCATTCCTCCTATCCCAGAAGCTACAAATAATACTGGATTAACTAAGTTAATGTTTAATTAGTGACCACTGAGAAAACAAACTCCATGCAGGGGCATATTGGTGGGGTGAAACATAGTCCTGGCACAGTGTGTGCACTAAATTGGCCAATTAGGAAATGTAGTGCTCAGTCCAAAGCATTTTCAGCACTGCCAATTTAGAGTGATTAAGTTAAATACTGCTTTTAGTTGTAAGGCATTCTGGAATTAAAGCAGGTATTCCATGAAAGCCAATAATTATGTGGAAACTGTTAACTGCAACTTTATTGTGTTAATCAAATTGAATTGATTGAATACATTTTATTAGCCAAATATGTATTTGCCTTGGTGCTTTGCTCGCAAGTAACAACACGATACACAGTAGAAAATTAAAAGTAAAACATTATAATTTAAACATGTGAAGGATGAAATAAAATACCAGACCAAAAGGAGGCTACAGAGCTACTGTTGTGTAGATCTACTGCTTGTGGGAAAAAAAGCTGTTTTTAATGTATGGTTGCGGCGGCTTTGACGGTCTGGAGTCGCCTTTCAGAGGGAAGAGCTTCAAAGAGTTTGGGGCCAGGGTGAGGGGGCTCAGAGATGATCTTACCCGCTTGCTTCTTGGCCCTTGCAGTGTACAGTTTGTCGATGGGGGGGAAGGTTGCAGCCAATAACCTTCTCGGCAGATCGGACGATGCGCTGCAGCCTCCGGGTGTCGTGCTTGGTGGCTGAGCCAAACCAGACCATGATGGAGAAGGTGAGAACAGACTCTTTGATGGCAGTATAAAACTGGACCATCATTGCCTGTGGCAGATTGTGTTTTCTCAGCTGCCACAGGAAGTACATCCTCTGTTGGGCCTTTTTGACTGTGGCCTCCCATTTAACGTCCCTGGAGATGATGATTCCAAGGAACTTAAATGACTCCACAGTTGTGACTGTGGTGTTGTTGATGGTGAGTGGGGAGAGTTCTCCTAAAGTCAACAAACAATTCCACTGTCTTTAAGAGCAATGAGCTCCAGGTTGTTGCGATGGCACCAGGACGCCAGCTGTGTCACTTCCTGTCTGTAGGCAGTTTCCTCGCCATCCTGGATCAGTCCAATCAGGGTTGTGTCATCCGCAAACTTGAGAAGCTTGATAGAGGTGTCTGTGGAGGTGCAGTCGTTGGTGTAGAGAGAGTAAAGGAGAGGGGAGAGTACGCAGCCTTGCAGTGCTCCTATGCTGAGGGTTTGCGGGTCTGAGATGTGCTTTCCCAGCCTCACATGCTGCCTCCTGTCTGTCAGGAAGTTGATGATCCACTGACAGAGGGTTCAGGTACAGTCAACTGGGAGAGTTTGGAGTGTAGTAGCTGCGGCACAATGGTGTTGAATGCAGAGCTAAAATCCTAGCAGTCTAGGTGCTGGAGGATGAAATGCAGGCCTAGGTTGACTGCGTCATCCACTGATGTATTTGCCCGGTATGCAAACTGCAGGGGGTCCAGCAGGGGGTTTGTGATAATTTTCAGGTGGGCCAGCACAAGTTTTTCAAGGGTCTTCATGATTACAGAGGTCAGCGCGACAGATGTGTAGTCATTAAGACCAGTAATCCTTGGCTTTTTGGGTCGGGGAACAATAGTGGAGACTTTGAAGCAGGTAGGGACAGTGCAGGTTTGCAGGGAATGATTGAAAATGTCTGTGTAGACTGGTGCCAGTTGTTCGACACAGAGCTTGAGGGTAGAGGAGGAAACATTGTCTGGTCCTGGAGATTTCTGGCTTTTCTGTCTCCTGAATAGCTTTTCCACCTCCTCAATTGCTATTGTTAGTGATGGAGATGCACAGCAAGGAGGGAGTGGGTTGTGGACGAGGGCCCAGTGTTTGCAGACTGGAATCAGGCTGTAAGTGGCTGTGAAGTGGTGATTGGGGAGGAGTGTGTGGAGGAGGGAGGGAGGGGGTTATGCTTTTGTCTATGTAATTACAGGTGATCCTTGCATTATGGAAGGGTTACATTGCTACAAAAGTATCACACAAACCCCTTTTCCCATTGAATCCCATATTAGCACAGAGATACCTTCCCATGAGAAGTTTTTCTTTCATATTAAGCTGCATTATCAATGATGACAGCAGCTGACATTAATATCAGAGTTGAGATACATTAGAGACAAATAGATTAGGAAAGGATTTAGGAAGTGGGTACATCAGGGGAAAAGGATGAGGTTCAAGGATCAGGGTTCATAGGGGAAAGGTGGTGTAAATGGAGTTCAGGGTGGAAATGGGTTAAAATGCGGTGACTTTAGAGGAATTGGAGTAAAGGCTGCGGAATTACTTGAAGCAGCTGCCGTGCACAATGTAGTACGGCAGAGAAAATGCCTTGCAGGTGACGAGTGTCGCAGACTGCTCTCGGAGATATCTGTTCACTCGTCCTTGGACTGGAGAGGGTGTTGCAAAGGAGGGACTTGACAGTGACTGCCAACACAATTGATGCAATGGCATCCCATCCAAATCTTATTGCCCCCCTGTACTAAGTGACTAAAAATACAGATTGACAAGATTTGTTGCATCTTTTGCAGCTTGTGTTTATTTATTTATTCTCGCCCCACACTCACTCTGATTTTTGGGTCGAGATTTGTGAGTTCCAAAATCAAATGTCCGGAACGCAGGGCTCGCCTCTTATGATTTGTGCACTATCTGCATCAATCAGTTACTGGGCTGTGCAGATGGTCCACAAGCTCCTGTATGTATCCAGATGTACTGGCTTGGGGGCTGCTGAGCTTCATCAGTATAAGACAAGATCTTAGCACATAGAATCTTCAGATTTGTCAGGACTAGGAGTTAATGGGTTGGCGGGGGGGGGGGGGGGGGGGGGGGGGGGGGGGGGATAATGAGTCACACTGAAGCAGCAGCAGTTCTTTGTGAATAATAAACCCGGTTAACTGGATCGACTCCTGCAAATAACACGATACCGGCCCAGAATATCCTCAGAGTTCCCACCGCTGTAAACCTGTTTCCACCACATTTCTGAAGAATTGGGCACAGGGCCAATGAAATACTAGACCACTGATTTTGCTACAAAATACAGCTATATAAATAAAAGTAAATATTCCAAGCTGGAAGGTTTTTCTATTCATCACTGGAACCACAGTTGTGGCACAGGGTGGGGTCCCGGGCACAAGGAAGTGTGTACGTGCAAGGTGTACATGCCTTACTGAGCTGTATCTCGGATAACAGAATTTGGATACTATATGTCAGAAACTCATGTAGGTGGGTCTTGGAAACCTCTATATGAGCTGACTTAGAGTAAAAGTTCACGGAACAAAAAGAAATAGGACATCAAAATATTTAAAAGCAGAAACTGCAGGTACTGGAAGACTTAAGTAAAAGCCAGAGATTTCCGTAATAATCAGCAAGTCAAGACTCACCCATGGATGATATTAAAAAAAAATGTAGTGACGATTTCTTCCAAAATGCATTCATTTCAAATGGTTAAAAACGTATTTATCCCCCCCAAATACCTTGGAAGGGCTGGGGAGATGGCATCTGCAGTGGACCTGTGGCGATGGTAAGCAAACTGCACTGGAGAAATCCTTTTCCGAAGTGGGACATGGAACAAAATGGGATATTAAAATTAAGATATTCGCACACAAATCCAATCTATCAATAAGACAGGTAGAACTTGTTTTCATAGTCTCAAAGCATTCTCCAAAGTACTTTACATCCAAATACATTTTTATATGCTGGTCACTGGATATTTTCGGGAAATAGCAATTTGAACATTGCAAACATTAAGAAAATGTAGGTTGACTCTCCCTCAGTTTAACAATGATCTGCCCGGCCAGTTATCTTGCCTCATATCCAAAGTGGGGTTTAAACAACCACTTACGGACTCAGATCTAAAACCAAGGCTGACAATCTATAGTGTTGGACACAAAATGCTGGAGTAACTCAGCGGGTCAGGCAGCATCCTGGTATTTTGTGTCTCCAGCATTTTGTGTCTACCTTCAATTTAAACCAGCATCTGCAGTTCTTTCCTAAATGTATAGTGTTAGCTCTGAGTCCGTAAGTGGTTGTTTAAACCCCACTCTGTATACGAGGCAAAATAACTGGCTGGGCAGACTATTGTTAAACTGAAGGAGTGTCAACCTACATTTCCTTAATGTCTGCAATGTTTAAATTGCTATTTCCTTAAAATAACCAGTGACTTCAGCATATAAATATTTCTTTGGCTGTGAAGTACTTTGGAGGATGCTTTGAGCGTATGAAAGCAAGTTCTACCTGTCTTATTGATAATGTGATTTAGAAAGACACAAACTTAACATTTTATCAGTCTGGCAGTCCTCCAGTAGACTTTCTGACCTTGCAAAAAACAATTCCGCAGTAAATCTTATGGCCAAGAGTTTTGTTTTAGTTTTCAATAATAGACTTTGACTTGCCTCAGTTTCAGTCATACAGGTTGGCTCTCTGATTGTACACAACCAACACTGGATGGTAGAGATGTCTGTGGAATCCATGAAAGTAGTTCAAAAACCCAACAAAATATGACGTGGAATCCGCAAGAAATGACTGCATAAATGTTGCAAGGTAAAGGAAAAGGTACCAAACCATAGTCTGAACCAACTGCAACCATGTCCCTGGTCAACCTGCAATCCTACACATCACCATTTTCTATATAACTATTAACCTTTTGATTCTCTCTTTCTCTGGAGACATAAGTTATTCACCCATCATTTAAGCTGCAGTATCTTGGTAAGCCTGGGGCAAATGACAAGAACATTAAATTCTACTAAACTGGGTGTAACTAAAATTAAAGGAGTGTCTGGTAACCCACACACTGAATGCAGACACCAATGTTAGGTAGAGTCATAGATGTATGAGGGATAATGGTCTCGGTCTGAAAGTCACCAGACATAATTAGCAAATATCCATAACTGGTAGCAAACAATCCAAATGATCTGATGTAACAATCTATTTATGTAGCAGAGATACCCATCAGACTGATGCTGATTTTCTATTTTTTTAAAAGACACAGTTAAAAGTAGCTGAAAAGTAGTTCAGAGGCTGAAAAACGAACATGTGAACTGTGTTTCTCTTTGAACCATGACTGCAGTTGAATCATCAAATTGCTGTCTACCAGACTGATGGATTTCATGTTTTTTTGAACAGCTTGTACACGTGCTTACCATGTATTGCTGTGCAGTCTGTGGCATCTTGATCATCTGTGTAGGAATCATTTGTTTCAATTTGTACCTATTTTATTGATCTATTCTTTCTTTATCCTGATGGTCTTCCTCCTCTTCCAGTCTCCAACCATCTCTTCTATCGCCAAGTTATTTAATCACATGCTTTTCACCACAAAATTTCAATCTCCCTGGACCTGAATCTGGCTCCATTTTACACTTGACCAATGGGCTGATCAGTCCTTTCTGCCACCTCATTTGTCCCCTTTGCTAAACATGAGAACAGCTGGAAAAATAAATTCCACTCGTAATTCCACTCATTCCTTCAGATTAAAAAAATAATTGCTGTGGAAATTTACATAGGCCCAGTTACAACAGTACCTTTACGGGATATATAGAATATCCTTTGTTCAGTTCCTACTTGGGTCACCTCCTAAAATCCTTTCAACGAATGCTGTGTGGGTGGTTCTTCCATTTCCTAGGCAGATCTTGTAAAACATTTCCCTTGCTCAAGGCCCTCTGTTCTACAACCAATCTAACTTACTGCATTTATGACTCAGTGTACACTTTAGATCAAATAGTATCCAGGTGACTGCTGTGCCATTTTGCATGCATTTTAGACCCTAAGCTATTTGTGGTTCACTACTTGAACTTTCTGTTCACGCTGACTTCGGCAGTTCCATACATAATTCCAACAGTGCTCAAAGTAAATTTCAAAGAGAGCCTTTCTCCCAGGTAATCTGCCATCTGAAAATGTACTTAAATACCTCAGATTTCTGCACATCGCATATTCAAGATGCTTTTCATTCTATGACCTTTCAGGTTTCTATCTCTCATGGTTTTGCAGACCTCCCAATTCCTTGGCTATCAAATACCATTAAATTTGTTGCTGTCTTGAAGTTTCAATGTTTTACCTGACTGAGTTGATCTGTTATTACACTCATGACATGTCCCTGCATAACTGTTTGTAGGACATATGGTCATGAAAAGATGTGTGTTGGCCCATTTATTCATAGTTGTGAAGTGTTTGAATCATTAATTGCTTGAAATATTATTTCATTATATGTTAGTGGTAATTAAACAGCATTGTGTTTAGATTAGTTTAGACAATAGACAATAGACAAGAGGTGCAAGAGTAGGCCATTTGGCCCTTCGAGCCAGCATCGCTATTTAATGTGATCGTGGCTGATCATCCCCAATCAGTACCCGTTCCTGCCTTCTCCCCATATCCCCTGACACCGCTATTTTTAAGAGCCCTACCTAGCTCTCTCTTGAAAGCATCCAGAGAACCTGCCTCCACCACCCTCTGAGGCAGAGAATTCCACAGACTCATCACTCTCTGTGAGAAAAACTGTTTCCTCGTCTCCGTTCTAAATGGCTTACTCCTTATTCTTAAACTGTGGTCCCTGGTTCTGAACTTCCCCAACATTGGGAACATGTTTCCTGCCTCTAGTGTGTCCAAGCCCTTAACAATCTTATATGAGATATCCTCTCATCCTTCGAAACTGCAGAGTGTACAAGCCCAGCTGCTCCATTCTCTCAGCATATGACAGTCCCGCCATCCCGGGAATTAACCTTGTAAACCTACGCTGCACTCTCTCAATAGCAAGAATGTCATTCCTCAAATTAGGGGACCAAAACTGCACACAATACTCCAGCTGTGGTCTCACTAGGGCTCTGTACAACTGCAGAAGGACCTCTTTGCTCCTATATTCGATTTATCTTGTTATAAAGGCCAATATGCCATTCGCTTTCTTCACTGCCTGCTGTACCTACATGCTTACTTTCATAGACTGATTTACAATGATCCCCAGATCCTGTTGTACTTTCCCTTTTCCCAACTTGACGCCATTTAGATAGTAATCTACTTTCCTGTTTTTGCTACCAAAGTGGATAACCTCACATTTATCCACATTATACTGCATCTGCCATGCATTTGCCCACTCACCCAGCCTATCCAAGTCACCTTGCAGCCTCCTAGCATCCTCCTCACAGCTAACACTGCTCCCCAGCTTCGTGTCATTAATATATCATTCTCATTAATATATCATTAATATATATTGTAAATAGCTGGGGTCCCTGCACTGAATCTTGCAGTACCCCACTACTCACTGCCTGCCATTCTGAAAAGGACCCGTTTAATCCTACTCTTTGCATTCCTAGATCTCTCTACTCTGCAACTCTGCTGTAATCTTGGTTTCAACTTCCTGCACTTTCCTGCAATTATGGCCAATGTACCATTTGCCTTATCAATTGCATGCACTGCCTGCATGTTTGCCTTCAATGACTGGATAAAGGTCCCTTTTGATGTTAACGTTTCTCGATCTTTTGCGAAGTAATAATCTGCTGGGTTGTTTTTTCTGTCAAAATGCATTTTTTTATTTATCCAGATTATAATGCATCTGCCATATGTTTGTCCAATCACTCAAATTGTGCAAATTACCTTGAAAATTAGTTTGCCACTTCCAGTTAACTCACAATACCACAGTGGACGCATTGGTGATAATTTTCCAATGTTCAATAGATTCAGAATCAGTTCCTGTGGATTGGAGGATAGCTAATGTTATCCCACTTTTCAAGAAAGGAACGAGAGAGAAAACGGGGAATTACAGACCAGTTAGCCTGACTTCGGTGGTGGGAAAGATGCTGGAGTTAATTATTAAAGAGGTAATAATGGGGCATTTGGATAGCAGTAAAAGGATTAGTCCAAGTCGACATGGATTTATGAAAGGGAAATCATGCTTGACTAATCTTCTGGAATTTTTTGAGGATGTGACAAGTAAAATGGATGAAGGGGTGCCAGTGGATGTAGTGTATCTAGACTTTCAGAAAGCCTTTGATAAGGTCCAGCACGGAGACTGGTGACTAAAATTAGAGCACATGGTATTGGGGGTAGGGTGTTGACATGGATAGAAAATTGGTTGGCAGACAGGAAGCAAAGAGGAGGAGTGAATGGGTCCTTTTCAGAATGGCAGGCAGTGGCAAGTGGAGTGCCTCAAGGCTTGGTGTTAGGGCCGCAACTGTTTACCATATATATTAATGATTTAGAAGAGGGAATTAGGAGCAACATTAGCAAGTTTGCGGATGACACAAAGCTGGGTGACAGTGTGAACTGTGAAGAGGATGTTAGGAGGTTGCAGGGTGACATGGGCAGGTTGAGTGAGTGGGCAGATGCAGTATAATATAGATAAATGTGAGGTTATCCACTTTGGTGGCAAAAACAAGGGGGCAGATTATTATCTCAATGGGGTTAGGTTAGGTAAGAGGGAGGTGCAGCGAGACCTGGGCGTCCTTGTACACCAGTCACTGAAAGTTGGCGTCAAGGGATATTTGGGGAAGGCAGGCACGGGTTATTGATAGGGGACGATCAGCCATGATTACAATGAATGGCGGTGCTGGCTTGAAGGGCCGAATGGCCTCCTCCTGCACCTATTTTCTATGTTTCTATGTTTTGCATTGTTGAAAACTTAGAAATATGACTTCTGCTTGATTGTGAATATCAAGGATCCAAGCACCCTGTACAACACCTCACGTTACTGAATACTCAAAGAACTGCAGATGCTGGTTTTACAAAAAAAGTGCTGAATTAACTCAGCAGGTTGGGCAGTGTATCTGAAGAACATTGGTAGATTACTTTTCAGGTCTGGGCCCAAAAAAAGATCTGAAGAAAGGTCCCAAACCTAAAAGGTCACCTATCCATGTTCTCCAGAGATGCTGCCTGATCCAATGAGTTATTCCAGCACTGTGTCTATTTTTGTAAAGCAGCATCTGCTGTTTCTTGTGTGGAAAGTTAAAACACTGAGGAACGAAGAGAAGATGATTTTAGGGTTGAAAAATTATGCAGTGAAAGAAAGCAAAACATTATACAAATGGGAGTTAGTGAATTGAAGTCTGTGTGCATTGGTATTCCACAGGGATTATTTGTAAGTTCCTTGCTTTCTTCAATGCATTATGATTTAGAATTGTGTGTAGGAGCCATGATTAAAAGCCTTTGACACCAAATTAACTGTGTGTAATGGATGCAATTGGATGAATGATTCCTGCTGTTTCTTTTCTTCAATTATTGTATTTTAGTTAAGGAGAACCTTTGGTTTATTTTTCCATTTACTAATCTGTTTGTTGTCAGTGAAACAGACAGCGTTGATGATACACAAAAATATGATGTAATCCAAAAAAATGCTGAAGCAGTATTTCCACGATGCTTCAGAAACCAGTGAAGGAATCATTTACCAATTTGATGTTCTAATCGGACTCATCTGACAAATGGAAAATCCCAATGGGTTTGAATGAGTGTACTGCTGGAATCAGGATCTGATGACAGGGACAATGTTACATTTGCTTTCACTAGTACACGTTGGTCGTTGGGTGCATCGTCTTGTCAGCAAAACAAAATGGAACTTTATCTGAGATTATGGCAGGATTTCCCAATTTAATAATTTAAAAGCAAAGGAAGGATTCAAGTGATATCTATTTAATCTTGCACTTCATTTGAAAGGACTTAAAAGTGAAAATTGCATTAGAAGATACTCATGATGCAGCAGTTTTGCATTTATCAGTAATGGAAATATTCCTGTTAAAAAGAATCAGTAATTTATCTCTGGTGTGGGATAGCACATCTTGCTGTTCTCTGTTCTGCACACGCTACCGAATGCAGTCAAGTGAGATGAACAAAAATCAATGGATATAATGCTGTAAAAACGTAATATATTTCAGCTGTCGTTTGTCAAAGGACTTTATTTCAACAAAGAAGCAAATTTATAGAAAAAAAATCACTTATTAAATCACTTCATAATCCGAAATTATCCGGCCCGCAAACGTATTTTTCTCTTCTTCTGAGGCCCTCCGTCATCCAGAATCTCAGAACGCACACAGTGATTGCGGCAAAATTGACGACCAGCCATAGCAGAAACTGATTGCCCCCCCAAAATGCTCCCACCCATTCGCTCAACGGCCAATTACAGCGCGGTTCACAGTCGGGGCAGTGAACGAAGCGCTGTGATTAGCCGCCGAGCGGAAGGGAGCGAGGTTGGGCCCCGAGAGAGAGAGAGTCGGCCCCGCGCGAGAGAGAGAGAGAGTCGGCCCCGAAAGGGAGGGAGAGTGAGAGCCCCGAGAGAGAGAGAGTCGGCCCCGCGCGAGCGAGAGAGAGAGTCGGCCCCGAGAGAGGGGGGGGTGGGGGGGGGCGGAGGCAGATATATCCCCCCACTTTTTGAGTTGGGGAATGACCTGTATTATCCCCCAGTTTTTGGAGGTCGAGCAACAACAAAAAATAATAATTGTGCCACCCTCCCACACCCTCCCCCCGCTCAGTCACTCTGCTCCCTCACCGGGTACCCCCGAGGCAAGTGATCAGTGACCGCTCAGCCCCCCCACTTTCAAAAACATTCTGCGGCCCTTGAGAGAAGCTACATATTGTGAGAGCATTCACTTGCAGAACAATTTAGTAGCGTGGTAGGTAAAGCAGTTCCACTGGTGAGAAAAGCCTTGTGTACTGATTACACCTTTCACAGCATTAAACTATCCCAATGCAGTTTATCACAACCTAGAGTGTCATCCCTGTTTCATAGAACAGCACTGCACAGGAATGGGCCCATCGTCACACGATGTTTATGCCGAACATGATGTCAAGTTAAACTGGTCTCATCTGCCTGTACATGCTACATCCCTCTATTCCTTGGCAACTCGTTCCAGACCCTCACCACTCGCTGTGAAAACAAAAGTAGGAAATATGGCCAGAGAGAGGCAAAGCTAATACACACATTTAGCATTCATAAATTCATGTCCCAGCCAAGACTTTGTGTAAACAGTGTGTGAAGGACGGGTTGTAAACTACCACTGCCAAACAGGATAAACAACAAGGTAAGAGATAGGTGCATGAATAACCCCTGTAAGCCTGAGGAGAAACCACAATTGCTAGAAATCTGAAACAAAGCAATAAATGCTGGACTTTGAAATGTTGTAAATCTGATGACGCAGCTCCTATTTTAAAAGCGTATTGTGGAAAATGGCAGATTTTAACATCTAGAACTCCTCTTACCATGTTTGAAAAGGACGATTTAATGGATGTGTTTCAAATTAGGAGCGGTTTAGATAAGGTACTCAGGGAAAGGCTGTTCCATCAGCTGATGGTACAAGAACAAGGGGAATGGAATTTAAGAAACACAGGCCTGCAGATGCTGGTTAACAAAAAAAAAGACGCAAAGTGCTGGAGTAACTCAGCGGGTCAGAGAGCATCTCTGGCGAAAATAGATAGGTGATGTTTTGGGTCGAAACCCTTCTTCAGACTAGATGCAGGGTGGATGTTTCCCCGTTTTGTGGATCTAACTTAGCAGGTGAGGCAGCATCTCTGGAGAAGCCTGAAGAAGGGTCCCAGACTGAAAAGTCACTTGTCCAAGTTCTCCAGAGATGCTGCCTGACCTGCTCCAGCACTGTGTGTCTTATTATTTTGACTGGAAAGTCGGCGTTTGGGAAATGGCTGGGGTAATGAAGACTTATTATTGTTGCTAGTGGTAATAACTTGGAACTTGATGATTGTGATAATGGTGGAAATAGAAACCATTGATGGCTTCAAAAGAAAATTAGATAGGTGTGAATGAAATAAATCAACAGGGCAACAAAGAATGATAATTGGAATTGGGACTGATTGACCTGTACTGTGGAGTTCATAAGTTCTAGGAGCAGAATTAGTCTATTCAGCCTATCTGGTCTACTCCACCATTCAATCATGGCTGATCTATCTTTCCCTCTCAATCCCATTCTCCTGCCTTTGTTCCATAACCCCTGACTTCCTTACTAATCACGAATCTGTCAATCTCCGCCTTAAAAATATCCATTGACTTGGTCTCCACAGCCTTCTGTGGCAATTAATTCCACAGATTCTCCACCCCCTGACTAAATAAATTCCTTCTCATCTCCTTTTTTAGCTTAGAGATACAGCACAGAAACAGGACCTTCGGCCCACTGGGTCCGTGCCGACCAGCGATCCCCGCATAATAATACTATCCTACACCTAAAAGGGACAATTTTTGCATTTACTTTTAAATGTGGGAGGAAACCGAAGATCTCGGAGGAAACCCACGTAGGTCACGGGGAGAACGTACAAACTCCGTACAGACAGACAGCACCCATAATCGGGATCGAACCCGGATCTCTGGCGTTGCATTCACTGTAAGGCAGCAACTCTACCGCTGCGCCACCATGACTGCCTCCTATCTAAAGGTACACCCTTTTATTCTGAGGCTATGTCCTCTGGTTCTAGACTCTCCCACTAGTGGAAACATCCTCTCCAAATTCACTCTATCCAGGCTTATTTGGTAAGTTTCAATGAGTTATCCCCCTCATCTATCTTATATATTACTAAAAGTCTTCTTGACCGGTTTTGGCCATCTGTGCTGCGATTTCCGAGAGAACGCGGCCACCTACGGCCGTCATTTTTGGCCATCTTGCTCAGAGCCCCCCCTCCGCCGCATGTGTGCCGAGGATTTTTCCCGCCGATTAAAAATGACAGAGATATTAATGTTTTTACAAAATTCCCCATTCTCTCTGCTGCCCCCGCTGGCGGCAGGGGGGAGGGACTATAAAAACAGGAAGTGGTGTGCCACACAGTCTCTTCAAGATGGAGGAAGGCAGAGGGTCACGTTTCTCTGAGCTGTGAATAACACTGAACATATGTCTACTCAAATGTAAGTGCCCTTAGTGGTTCTAAAGCTTGCAAAAAGTGTCTAAAGCTTATTGGTTCTAAAGCTTGCAAAAAAAAAAAAAAGCTTGCAAAAAGTGGCTCTATTGGTTCTAAAGCTTGCAAAAAAAATGTCTATTGGTTCTAAAATGGTTCATACTAGCGTTCCAGAAAGCGCCCCCTCCCTCCCCTGGTTGGCTTGGCTTGGCTTGGGTGTGTCTTGAAATTGAAAGGCGCTACTTACTGCAAATGGTGGCTTGGGAGCTTTGGCTTGAAGTTGAAAGGCACTATTAGTGCAAATGGTGGCGGCTGCTTTGGCTTGAAGTTGAAAGGCACTTCTTACTGCAAATGGTGGCTTGGTTGCTTTGGCTTGAAATTGAAAGGCACTACTTACTGCAAATGGTGGCTTGGGTGTGGCTTGAAGTTGAAAGGCACTACTTACTGCAAATGGTGGCTTGAAGTAGAAAAGACACTACTTACTGCAAATGGTGGCTTGGGTGCATTGGCTTGAAGTTGAAAGGCACTATTTACTGCTAATGGTAGCATGAAGTTGAAAGGCACAACTTACTGCAAATGGTGGCTTGGTTGCTTTGACTTGAAGTTGAAAGGCATCTCTTACTGCTGATGGTGGCTTGGGTGTGGTTTGAAGTTGAAAGCCACTACTTACTGCAAATGGTGGCGTGGGTGCATTGGCTTGAAGTTGAAAGGCACCACTTACTGCAAATGGTGGCTTGGGTGCTTTGGCTTGAAGTTAAAAAGCACTACTGTAAATGCACTTACTTCCTGTTTGCACTGTATATTGATTTTAGATAAAACGCTACCACTTACGGCTGTGATTTATGGCCATCTTACTCGGTCCCCCTCCGCTGAGCAGATGCAGAGAATTCTTCCCATCAATGAAAAATAAAAGTGTTATTAGTTTAAAAAAAAATGTTGAGAATCTCTCTCCTGTCAATCACCCCATGAAAGCCACACCTTTTCCGGTCGGGGGCGAGGGGGAGATGGGTTATAAAGCCCGGAAATGTGGGTGTGGCTCAGTCTCTGCAAGATGGAGGAGGGAGAGGTCACGACTCGCTGTCTTTAGTGGCTTTGCACCCTACTTCAAATGGTATGAAACTGCACTTGAATTTGGTGGCTTTTTACCCTGCTTGAAATAGAATTTCAAGGATTTAGCCGTGAGTTGAACTACCACTACTTGCCTGCAACTGTGAGTGAGCGAGTCCATTTTGCCAGCACAATTTGGCTTGATTGACTGAGCGCCAGCCCAAGAATCCATTTGCACAATTTGCTCTTGCTCTGCCCTAGTGGAAGTTAAAAAGCTTCCTACTGTAAATGCACTTACTTCCTGTTTGCACTGTATATTGATTTTAGATAAACGCTACCCCATTACGGCTGTGATTTATGGCCCCCTACTTACCCCCCTCGGTTCCCCCCCCCGCTGCTATTGGCTTGGAAGTTTGAAGTGCCAGATGCAGAGAATTCTTCCCATCAATTAAAAATAAAAGTGTTATTAGTTTTTTAGAATCTCTCTCCTGTCAATCACCCCCTGAAAGCCACACCTGGCAAATGGTGGCCGGTCGGGGGCGGGGGGGAGATTGGCTTTGAATGTTTGAAAGAAAGCAGGAATCTTCCCCTTAGAGAGGTCACGACTCGCTGTCTTTAGTGGCTTTGCACCCTACTTCAAAGGTATGAAACTGCACTTGAATTTGGTGGCTTTACTTACCCTGCTTGAAATAGAATTTCAAGGAATATGGGTGCTTGTTTCCGTGATCCACTACCACCCCGCCCACTGTGAGTGAGCGAGTTTGCCAGCACAACAGCCCTGAGACGCCAGCCCAACCCATTTGGCGCACAATTTGAAAGCCCCCTCCCAATCCCTTCAGCCCACCCCATACTAGAGCCCCCCCAGCCCCCCCCCCCCCCCCCCCCCCCCCCCCCCCCCCCCCCCCCCCCCCCCCCCCCCCCCCCCCCCAACTGGCCACCAATATTAGAATTGGTGGAGAGGTGGAATATTGCGTTGGATGACCAGCCCTCCTGTGTGATGCTGGGACCCAACGGGTCCCACTTAGTCTAGTATTATATATTTGCATTGGCATCAAAGGAGGCTCTGAGGGCTGGAATCCCTTGATTCTGCAACTATTGCGCATGATGCCCATTTGAGATCTCTTTATCAAATTAGTTCACCCTGAATGCAATTGGCAGTGAGTGAACTCCATTCAAGAAAACCAAAACTCCATGCCATCTGACAGTGATTGTGGTCAACTGTATCATGTAAAGAATATAGAGATCCAGGAAGTGCAGTAGTGTTCTATCTCCATATCAATAGTATGAGATTCTACCAACCAACATGCTTTCACCAATCCTATCACATATTATCTTTCTCTCTGCTGGTTGGCCTCTATTCAGCAGCAATGCAGCACAAAAATTCAAATGGGAATGGCCAGCAGAATGATATAGTTGATGGGCCTGAGGCATGAAATCCAATATCAGGCCTGGTCGTTCTTTCATCTGCAGGGCAGATGTTATTTGGCTGAATCTCCCATAATTTGCTTAAATAAGAAGCAGAAGTTTGCAAAAGGATACCAAATGTAGTGAAAGATTACAAAAAAGGAAAAGACTGAGATAATGAGCAGCCAAGTGAAACAAACCCAATAAATAAATTGTGCAGCCACAAAATGCTGGAGTAATTCAGCGGGTGGTGAAGCATCTCTGGAGAGAAGGAATGGGTGACGTTTTGGGTTGAGACCCTTCTTCAGACACCAACAACTCCAGACAAAGACCAGCACCAACAAGGGTTTATAATGTTCATTTTAGTATTTGTCTATCCAGAGTGACTGCCATGCATACACAGATATATATCTTTATCTGAGGCCTGAAATAAACTTTATCACCTTGGATTAAATCTACCAAAAATGCAAGCGTACATTAGGGTAGAGAGCAGGTGCAGAGATTCCTTGAGGTTTGGATATAGTTGGAGAAGTGAGCATAAAATCAAAAAAAGTATTAGATTTGAAGCAACCAGCAAGGGGAAAAGAGCTAATAGTAAACCTTTAAATTTAAGTCAAGATTGAGGCAGCCATTCAATATGTGTTAATGTTTGTCAAAAAGTTGATTCGTTGAACATAGGGATTAGATCTGGTTTTATAACTGGCACATAAGCCTGGTGAAACAGACAACACAGGATGGAGATCTGAACACTGAAATCGGCAGAAGGTGCATAAATGGCCAGAAGGTGGTTAGGAAGCCAACATCATGAAGAACAAAATGGCCTGAGGTCACGGAATAATGTGGTTACAATATGTTCCAGCAATTGTTCCAGCAACTTTATCTCATTCACTCACTAAAATAGTAGAGGATCACTGCTTTATTTATAATAACTTCGTAGACAAAAGAACTTGCAAAGAAACGCATGGGTTATTAGTTTTTCTGTACAGAAGGACTTTCTGGAGTTCCCTTTCTAAAAGTTGCAATAATATGCACAAAAAAGTTGGTCACATGGTTGGTTTTGAAAGTTGTATACACCCACGTAACAAGAATAATCTGAACCAGACTTTTAAATAGCTTGTCAGATACACAAAGAAACTACGCATAATTAATTTAAAGTTAAAAACGTTGTCAGTTTTGGATGTATAATGTTATATGATGGGTAAAGCCTTTCTCTATTCAGAAGAATTGTGTTGATGTTGTTATTGTGACCTGTTTGAATATCTTGGGACCTGCCAGATTCTGAAGCCCTAGTTCCCCCTGTTCTAGATGAGACTCAAGGTTGTCAGTGTTAACCTGGCCTCCCTTTCTTCATTTGGATTGACCATGGGCATGGTTTACCATTAGTAATACCATTTGTTATCAATTGTGATTCATTTATTCATGATTTTGGTAACTGCTTTCATCATTGATGATTAATACCTGTACAGTCCAGTAAATGCTAAATGGAAGGCTGCACAAAACACTAAATGCTGGAATCTTGAACAAAACACAAACTGCTGGCGAAACTCAGTGGGTCAGTTGGCATTTGTGGATGGAAATGGATAGATGACATTTAGGATGGGGATTGTTTTTCAATCTGAGGAAGAGCCCTGATGGAAATGATTTGCGTCCATTTACATCCAGACGCTGCCTGACCTGCTCAGTTCCTCCAGGAGTGTGTTTTGTGCTAACTGGCTGGCTAGTTTGTGTAAATGTTAGCAGCTTCAAATTCCTGGGCCTTGGATAACCTGTCCTGGACTCAGCACGTAGATACAAGCATAAAGAAGTATGCCAGTGCCTCTACTTTCTAAGCTGCCTAAGGTATGTCACCGAGTTATCTAAATTCCACAGGTGTACTGTGGAAGATGATTTTTAATTTGTTGCATCATGGCCTGGTTTGAACTGGAATGCATGTGGCTGCAGAGAGTGGTGGCCACTGTCCCCTGCATCATGGACATAGCCCTTCCCCTAATCGAAAACATGTACATGAGGCACTGCTTCAAGAAGGCGCCATCTATCATCGTGGATCCCCATTACCCAGGCTGTGCCCCATAGAGCTATACATGCTGAGATATGCATTACTACTGCCCATAGCTGTCCATCCCCACCATCAATTACTGAACTGTGGTATCGTCATAACAATACAGCATGGAAACAGGCCCTCAGCTCAACTCATCTATGCCAACTAGGTTGCCTAACTAAGCTAATTCCACTTGTTTGCATCTGGACAATATCCCTCTAAACCTTTTATATCCATGTATCTGTCTTTTAAATGTTGTCATTGTACCTCTACCACCTCGAATTGTACCTCTAACACCTCATCTGATACCTCATTCCATAAACCCACCAACATTTGTGTGAAAAGGTTGTTCCTCAGGTTCTTTTTAAACATTTCCCATCTCAACTTAAACCTATGCTCTCTAATTTTAGACTCCACTACCCTAGGGAAAAGACTGCGGCTATTTGCCTTATCTATGTAGGAATGTTACAAAATGTTGAGATTTAAAAAATTAAGCCTGTAATTTATCTCATCAGATAAAGCATAAAAAAACCTTAAATGGTTTACCTAATTCACTTTCATATCTTCCGTATTAAAAAAGTTATGGTCATTCTCATACTAGGAAATTAGCATCTTGTTCCCTATTGCTTTGTATTGACTTAACTCAAAAGCTGTGATCGAGGACAAGGACCGTTTTACACAGACACACATACAGATCAGTCATGGATGCCGCCATGTTTAACAATCCGATCTGTATGTACTGTGGAAGTTTTTAGTCAGATATTTAGCATGAAAATAATGATCATGGATAGACAATTACACAATACGGATTATGATCATGTTGCCGATATTGGGGTTAATTAACTTATTTTGCATCATCAAATTAAAATTAAATTATACCTAATACTAGATAAGATATTAAATAAACGTCCTACATACCTTATGTTTTAGCCTGAACTTGCGATCCGTGATTTTGAAAGCCTTGAATTTGAGCCCCGACTTTCAAATCCAGCGATTCAATAGACCAGCAACGTGTTGGAAAAAAACGCAAACGGATGACAGAACGGGATTTCCTCTACATCATAAGCTTGTTGTAAGAAGAAATCTCTCCCTGACAACAATGAAAAAACCTGCAATTTACTCCCCCCCCAGATCCCCCCCAGCAGTCGGCAGATCTGGAGCGCCACTGATAGCAGGGATTGTAACTACACTAATCTATGCCCTTCAAGATTTTGTAAATCTCTGCAAGGTTACAGCAATTCTGACTGTCAATCTTGAAAGCCATGTTCAGGGCGAGCTGATTGTGTCCTTGTGCATCATTCAAAGGTTTACTGGTATGTTCTTAGCACTAGATGATTTGAGTACAGGTGCAGAGGCTTCTTGCTCCATTTAGATCAAGTCCAAGTGTGACTATATGTGCAGTATTTTATATAGGTATACCGAAGGAAGGATATACTTGTGGTTAGGGAATGTAATGAGTGTTCACCAAATTAATTCCTGGCATGAAGAGAGATTAAACGTACTAAAACTGTAACCTCTCAGGTTTAGAAAAATATGGAGTTCTCATGAAAATACACAGAATACTATTGGGCTTAACACGATAGATGCAGAGTTGATGTTTCTCCTGGCTGGGGTGTCAAGAGCCAATCCTTAATCTCAAATTCAGAACAGGGTTAAGAAAACTCTCCTCACAGACAGGATCGTAAATATTTGGAATTCTCACCTCAAGAATATTGTGAAGGCTCAGCCTCTGAATTTGTTGAGTAGAGACATTGATCAACTTTAAGAAAATACAGTAATCAAGAACATAGAGTTCATCAACTGAAAGTGTAACGTGCTGTTGAGGTAAAAGATCAGACATGATCTTATTGAATGATGGAACAGGCACTAGGAATTATATTCCCTACTCCAGCTTCTATTCTTATGTTTTTATGTGTAACTTTATAATCTTGGGTGTAGATTTGCATTCAGACATGTAGGCCATTATTTTTATTTCCTTGGAAGATCTGTTTATGTAAAGTATTCCCACCTTTCACCAGCCAGCCTGGGTGTAAATCCAAAGGACTGGATGTGTATTAATCTGACCTGCCCCCCCTACCAGCACAGCACTGCTCCACCTCTGAGCTCAGGGGCAAATCAGAAGCAAACTGAGATTACAATGGAAATCAGATCAATTTTTCTCTTTCAACTGGCCATTCTCAGATTAAATGAGTAAAGGGATTGAACACAATCCCATTGACTCTTTGTTCAAAAAGGAACTGCAGATGCTGGAAGATCAAAGGTACACAAAAATGCTGGAGAAACTCAGCGGGCACATTGACTCTTTGCTGCCTTGTGATGTCACTATGTTTTCCCCAGATGTACTGTGATGGTTGCGATGAAGACACTGAAACAAATGTCAATTAAATTTTGCTTTCAGATATGAAGTAACTATAAATCTTTGTTTTATTGCAAAAGTTTAAAATTGAGGAAAACCTATAAAACCTAATTTTAGTTTCAAATACTTTTAATATTTGGCCGACTTTGAAAGCATTTGCTCTTTTTGTTGAAGCAAGGATCTACATAACATTCATTTGCAAAGTCTATTTACTCCCTTTTTAAGTTAATTGCTTTGTCGGCAATACATATCCAAAGACTACAGTCTTCTACACTATATGATTTATTTTCTGCAAATCTATTTATAACTGTGAGAAAACAGAGTAGTTTGTATCGAGGCCAGAAATAAGTGATACTGAAGCTTTTAATAAGTAGAAATTTAAAAAAAATCTTTGGCAGTTCATATTCTCTTAGGTAACCCAAGGTAGGCAAATGGTGCCAATTTCCTACAGAATGTTTATGAACTTACTTTTAGTTCCAGTAGTTAAATGTTATGTGATGCAGTCACACTACACAGCTCCTGTTGTGCTCTTGACTGTCAAGTTATATTAAGTACTCTGCAGACTAGTACAAGCAAGTGCAGTGCCGATGTTATCAAGCTTAATCTAAATATATCATGAAAGTCATTGTGCAAGGAGGAAGACAGACAACAAAGGAAGCTTTACTTAAAAAACATGGAGTATTAAAGTTGCATGCTAAACAGAAACTAATAGTGCTCGAAACCACAGACAATCCCAAATTCATTCAGAAATGGCATGCCATGTCACTGTGACATTAGAAACGTGTGTAACAGAATTGGAATTATAAACTAAGTCAAGGTGTGATCGTGTAAAGCTTTTATTTTAAATCAGAGTGAGGTCAGGGACAAATAATTCTTGCCGGTCTTTCAAGTCTTGGAATACCCCTGAACCATTTTATGATAGGCATGTAGAAACGAGGAACTGAACTGCAGATTCTGATTTACAACAAAAGATACAGAGTGCTGGAGTAACTCAGATGGTGAAGCAGTATCTCTGGAGAACATGGATAGAAAGTGTTTTGGGTCAGGACCTTTCTTCAGGCTGATTGTGAGGGAATGGGGTGTGGGGAAGAAAGCTAGAAGTGAGGAAGGCAGAACAAAGTCTGGCAGATAATAGGTTGATACAGGTGAGGGTTTTTTTTCCGATAGGCAGATGGTTGGACAAAGGGCAGAGATGAGATGTCAGAAAGTGCGAGACATAAAGATTGAAGAGTTGGAAATTGTGAAGCTAGAGGAAGGAATATGGGTGGAAAGGGAGGGGGAGCAGATTGGAGAATTCAATGTTCATACCATTGGGTGTAAGCTACCCAAGCAGAATCTGAGATGCTGTTCTTCCATTTAATGTGTGGCCTCACTCTGGCAATGGAGGCCCACCCAGGCCAGAAAGGTCAGTATGGGAATGGAGAGAGGAGATAAAATGGTTCACAACCATGCGATCCAATAGGCCTTGGCAGACCTAGCACAAGTGTTCGGTGAACCGATTGCCAAGTCAAATTTGGGCATGGCAAGCTCCAAGAAATACAAATTAAATGAATGATTAGATCATTAATAGTTGGTGTTTCTTGATCATGTCACCAGGATCTCTTTACATGGTTGAATTAAAATATTCTGCGTTCATGCAAGCATCACTGGGATTTAAAGCCCAGCTCTGATTGCACTTGAAAAAGGTGGCAACGAGTTGCTTTTAAACTGCTGCAGTCTTCATGTAAAGGCACCTCCCGCAGCTCTGTTGGATAAAGAGTTAGTGTTAAACCTAGTGGCAATGGAGGAACCGTGAAATACTCCACCCTCCCTTCTACATTACTAGATTATTTTGTCGCCTTTTTAGTTCTGACAAATGGTGTCCGATCTGACATGTTAGATCTGTTTCTCTTCCCATAGATGTGGCCTGAACTGGCGAGTTCAGCATTTTCTTCTTTTGATTTTATATTTTCTGCATCTGCAATATTTCTGATTTTTTGTTATTACTTTTGAAGATTTATTAGGTGGACGAATTTTGGGGACTATCCAACTAATAGAGCAAATTTAACGTGGAGGAACAGCGATGAATTAGAGGATAAGAAAGGCATGTTATGAATAATCTGGTCTTATTTCTGTTAGTATCCTCAATCTTTCCAAGGCATTTCAGGGCATCCCTGAATCTATTTCATGACTCTTGTATCTTGGCTTTCAAAAAGCCTCTGATAAGGTTCTACACAAGAGATTAGTGTGCAAAATTAGAGCACATGGTATTGGGGGTAGGGAACTAGTTGGCAGGCAGGAAACAAAGAGTAGGAATTAACAGGTTATTTTCAGAATGGCAAGCAGTAACTAGTGGGGTGCCACAAGGCTCGGTGCTGGGACCCCAGTTGTTTACAGTATATATTAACGATTTAGACGAGGGAATTAAATGTAACATCTCTAAATTTGAAGATGACACAAAGCTGGGTGGCAGTGTGAGCTGCGAGGAGGATGCTATGAGGCTGCAGGGTGGATGAGTGGGCATGGCAGATGCAGTGTTATGTGGATAAATGTGAGGTTATCTACTTCAGTGGCAAGAACAGGGAGGTGCAACGAGACCTGGGTGTGTTTGTACATCAGTCACTGAAAATAAGCATGCAGGTACAGCAGGCAGTGAAGAAAGCTAATGGCATGTTGGCCTTCATTGCGAGAGGATTTAAGAAAGTATAAAGTCATAAGATACCATCAACATGCCTGAAATTCAAGAGAGTCAGGGGGTGGAAGTTAGTGGAGAGGCTATTACTAGGGAGAAGGTGCTTGGGAAGCTGAAAGGGCTGAAGGTGGATAAGTCACCTGGACCAGATGGGCTGCACCCTCGGATTCTGAAAGAGGTGGCTTTAGAGATTGTGAGACATTGATAGTGATATTTCAAGAATCATTAGAATCAGGAGTGGTTCCAGATGATTGGAAAATTGCCAATATTACCTTGCTGCACAAGAAGAGAGCAAAGCAGAATAATGGGGACTATATCTGACCGGTGGTTGGTACAATTTTAGAGTGCATTATAAGGATGAGGTTACAGATTACATAGCACTTCATGATAAATTAGGCCAAAGTCAGCAAGGCTTTGTGAAGTGGACTTCTTGCCTGACAAATTTGCTGGATTTTTTTAAGTAAATAGCAGAACAGAGAAAGGAGAGTCAGTAGATGTTGTATACCTTGATTTTCAGAAAGCCTTTGATAAGGTGCCACATGGGAGGCTGCTAAGGAAGATGAGAGTTCACGGATTCAAAGGGCAGATACTAGCATGGATAGTTGGCTGGATGGCAGAAGACAACGAGCGGCAATAAAGGGGGCTTTTCCTGGTTGGCTGCCAGTGACCAGCTGTGTTCCGCAGCGGTCGGTGCTGGGGCTGAAAGAGCTAATAGTCAAATCTAATAGTCAAATCTAAAATGAAGTCTTTCTTCTACAAAAGCATGGACTTGTAGAACAAAAGAATGGCTCGGTGCCAAGTCTGAACGCCATTGTAAATTATATGGAACACAATATGGAGGACAGGTTGTCTTTTCAATAAAGACATTAAGATGGCAGCCTGCAGTAATAACAAGGCCATAAAGAATCCAAGATTGAAAAAAATAGCTGACGCCCCAGAGATAAGTAATAACTTGTTAATTAGCTGAGTTTGACCCAGCTTTCCTATATTGTGGAAGGCTACAGAATCTTTCAGTCATTCCATATTCAGACTTGGTAGGAGTGTTTAACTGATAAACAAAAATGTATAATTGTGCCAACTGTCCTTTGTTCTGTGAGTGGGAGCCCGAGAAGCACTGAGCAATGTTTGTGCTCATTGTAGATCTTTTGCCACTCCCGTCTGACGAATCAATTAAAGATTGCCATGGTATATCTTCAATGGTTGTTGCTATCTGCTTTTTAAGAAACTAAGTTTGACAGGGCCGTTACTCTTCACGTTGTATATTAATGATTTGGATGAGCGAATTGAAGACTTTATGGCCAAGTTTGCGGATGATACGAAAATAGATGGAGGTGCAGGTAGTGTTAAGCCCGGGTCCCACTTTCATGACCTAATTCACAACCTTTTTTGCTCGTGGACATTGTTCATCAGGCTGGAAAAAGCGCCGCAACCTACTTGATGCCACAAGTACCTACGACTAGCATCACAACCTGCTATGACCTCGTGACGACCATGCTGCGAAAATGAGTCAATGGCAAACTCGGCAGAGGTCGTGAATTAGGTTGTGAAAGTGGGACAGGCCCTTAAAGAAAGCAAGGACTTTGCAGATGAATTTGGATAGGTTGGGAGAATGGGCATAGAAGTGGCAGATGGAATATAGTGTAGAATGCATTTTGGTAGTAGGAATAAAGGTGTACACTATTTTCTAAATGGTGAGATAATCCAGAAATCAGAGGTGCAGAGGACTTGGGAATGCTGGTGCAGGATCTGCAAGTCGAGTCAGTACTAAAGAAAGTAAACGCAATGCTAGCATTTATTTCGAGAGGGCTAACATATAAAAACAGGGATGTAATGCTGAGGCACTTATAAGGCGCTGGTCAGGCCGCATTTGGAATATTGTGAGCAATATTGTGAGCAATATTGGGCACCATATCTGAGGAAGGGTCCAGAGGAGGTTTACAAGAATTATCCCAGGAATGAGTAGTTTAACATATGATGAGAGTTTGATCGCACTGGGCCTATATTCGCTGGAGTTTAGAAGAATGAGGGTGGAGGGGGTGGGGACCTCATTGAAAGGTACAGAATAGTGAAAGGCTTGGATAGAGTGGATGTGGTGAGGATGTTTCCACGAGTGGGAAAGTCTAGGTCCAGAGGTCATAGCCTCAGAATTAAAGGACGTCCTTTTAGGAAGGAGATGAGGAGGAATTACTTTAGTCAGAGGGTGGTGAATCTGTGGAATTATTTGCCACAAAAGGCTGTGGAGGCAAAGTCAGTGGATATATTTAAAACAGAAATAGATAGATTGTGGATTAGTATGGGTGTCAGAGGTTATGGGGAGAAGGCAAGGGAATGGTGTTAGGAGGGAGATAGATCAGCCATGATTGAATGGAGGAGTAGACTTGATGGGCAGAATGGCCTAATTATACTCCTATCACATGATCTTATGATCCATTTGGCCCATCAAGTCTACTCCGCCATTCATTCATGGCTGATCTATCTCTTCCTCCTAACCCCATTCACCTGCCTTCTCCCCATAACCCTTGACACCCCTTGAAAGTTTCATACCATTGATTCAATTAGTTACTGGCAATAGTTAAAATATTAAGACTGTTGCAACACTCAAGCAAGTTGGAAGTGTGTGGAGAGGATGATCATCCTGGTCAATCACACCTGCAGCTAGGTTTTGTGATCACAAGGATTTGTTCCCAATGTCAGAGTGGGCATAGCGCTGGGGATGTTGAGTGTTGATTGGACACTTTCATCCTGGAGGCAGTCACAGCTCAGAGGTCTTGGAAAAATGTGTGTGATCGCCAGTTAAAGTTTAGGGTTAAGAAAATTAAATCGGACGCAACACTTAATGAAAACAAACAGAATAATATAGAGTAGGGAAATTTAATGAAGCACAAACAACATGCAACAATGGAGAGAGTGAAAACGTTAGGGAATAATGTTGGCCTTAAGGGAGGTTGTCTTAGGTTTTCCATGCCCCTATCACTCCTCTGTTCTTAATTTTAATGTTCATATAGTCATGTTTGTAAAATGTTGACTTCAAAAGAAATGTTGAGGGGTGTTTATATGCAGTGTGCTGGGTGATCCTAATAGGAAATCATTAAATGTTTATGGGATCTCTGTTTGCTGGTGGAAGTGCATTAGCAAACACTATTGTGTAAAACAAAACATTTAAACCTCCTGTGAAAAATTTACTGTAATTTCATCTTTAGCATTACTTCAGTTCTTATAATAATTTTAATAAATCTTCACCTTAACCCAAAGACCTATGCCAAAAAGGTGATTTTGTGATGCGTTTGTAATGTTAGCTTAAAAATCATCTGAATAAATGTACAGTGCCTAACATTTCATGAGAGAAAGGCAATGTGAATGTAAGAATTAAAAAAACCCAATGTGCTGGAGTAATTCAACGAGTCAGGCAGTCTCTGGGGGACTGGACTAGTGATGTTTTGGGTCAGACTGACTGTGGTAGGAGAAAGAAGGCTGGAGAAGAGGTGGGGGCAGAACAAAGTCTGGCAAGTGATAGTAGGTACAGGTGAATGGGTTTAATTGGCGGATGGATGGACAAAAGTGAGAGAAGAAAAGGAGAAAAAAGGATGGGCCTGGTTAGAATGGATGTGGAGAGGATGTTTCCATTAGTGGGAGAGACTAAGACCAGAGGTCAAAGCCTCAGAATAAAAGACCATTCCTTTAGGAAGGAGATGAAAAGGAATTTCTTTATGGGCCTGTTCCACTTAGGCGATTCTTCAGGTGACTGTCAAGTTGCCGGCAGTCGCCTGAAAAACCGGCAACTGGAACGGCGACTGTCAGTGTGGAACACACACACACACACACATCGCTTCCTTCACCAGCCCGTTATGCAGGCGGGGGACAGGGCAATCTGGGGGAGCGCTGTCTGAGTGAAATTCACACGTTGCAAAGCCAAGCTGATACAGACACACCGCGAAGAACAGGAAGGGTGGCGCTGTAATTAAGATGGCCTAAAGCACAGTGTTCATTGTCCTTTAAAAGAGGAGGGGGGGGTGGGGGTAGAAGGAGTGGAGACAACTTTTAAGAAGCCAGAGATACACGGCTGTGAAGCTTGGTGGACATTAACATTACCAGTCGGTTATCCTTGGTTCTGAAAACTACTGCTTACTTTTTTTCCCCAATAGCCAATGAAATTCACTGGTCAGCACCGGCTACAACCTACGAGAACCTTCGACCTCCTGGAAACCCACTAGGACCTCCTGGCGACCCACCTACGGCACGAGAATTCTCACTACTCTCCACGGCAGCTTCATTCTAGTCGCCGCTAATTTTTCAACATGTTGAAAAATTCATGGCGACCAATAATGAGGCCGCGACTAGTTCCCAGAACGCGGAAACTCCTCACGACCATGAAGGCGACTCCCCGGCAACCACCCGCGAACTTGTGGCGACTGCATAGTCTCCTGCAGTTGCCTAAGTGGGACAGGCCCATTAGACAGCGGGTGGGTGAATCTGTGGACTTCTTTGTCACAGGAGGCTATGGAGGCCAAATCAACAAATATTTTTAAGGCAGAGATAAATAAATTCTTGATTAGTACAGATGTCAGGGGTTATGGGAAGAAGGTAGGAAATTGGGTTAAGAGGGGAAGATAGATCAGGCATGATTGATTGGCAGTGTAGACTTGATGGGCCGACTGGCCTAATTCTGCTCCTCTCACTTATGAAAAGGATGCCAGATGAGATGAATATAATGTCAGATAGGGTTAATATAATGTAGCACTGAATTGCCTGTTCTTTCCTATTAAATGCATTGTTCCTTCAGCATTAAATCGACATTTACAACTATGTTTTCTTTTGAAGATCACTGTGGATGTTTATAAATATTGTGAAAAGCATTAATCTCATACTCTCGTAGAAGATATTCAGCTTTATCCTACATTAGTGAATGTTAGGATGGAAGTACTAGAATTTTAGTTAGGTTAATTTCAGCAGATTCTGCCGAATAGTCTTTTACCGTTAACTATTAAAAATGTTAAGCATCCATTTAGAATTCATTTGTTAATGCTTTTGTTCCTTGTTATGGTTTATATGTCATAAACTACATTTTATGGGGATTCCTAGCCCAAGACGCTCAAATTGATGGAAAGGCATCCAGAAGACAGAGTGTTTGAATCTCCCTGTAGGCACATGGTGGGCAAATAGCAGAAGGAACATGTAATAAGCCAGTTAACCCATGCCTATGCCAGTTGAGCTCTACCGGTGGATCTCCACTTGGACTTGGTATTGGTTTATTATCGTCAGGTTCACCAGGATGCAGTGAATAGCTTTGTTTGTGTGCTATCCAGTCAAATCATATGATACATGAGTATAATAAAGTCATACACAAGTAGATCAGTGGCTCATGTTATGAGTCATGCTTTTGTAGTTACGCCCACTAGATTATTAGCGTCGCGAGCTACTGTACTCTTCAGTATGAAGTTAACTCTCAAGTAAGAGCTTGTAGTTGTTTATTCTAAATAAACGGTGTATAACCTGCCAAGGTGTGAGGTCTTTATTATTACAAGGACACAAGACCAACACTTGATAAAAGAATCTCATTGTTCAGTTGCCAATAAATATTATAATTAAGCATGACTCTTGCTTTCCTGAGGCAACCTAATGCATAGATGGAGTTGATGGGGACCGTAGGGAGGGAGGCTGGTTTGTGTGATAGACTGGGCAAACTCCATAAGTCTCTGCAATTTATTGCGTTTTGGGTAGAACTGGTGTCAAATCAAGCTGTGATGCATCTCCCGAGAGGATGTGCCTCTGTAGAGGCTGTTAGGTAAGAATCCTTGGAGACATGCCAAACCTCTTAGTCCTCTGAGGGAGTAGAAGCATGGTAGGTAGTGTGCTTTCTCGACTAACTAGACTCCATCTGGGCCAGTTGCATTGCGCAGGTTCACTTCCAGGAAGGCCCATCTGTGACAGTAACTGTGGGTACAGGCACACTCAAGGCTGGAGAACTGGTGTGGGAGGAAGTCATATGCAAACTTGGCAGCCTGATATGACCTTAGAATATTCAGTTACAGAGAGAGGGCTAGTCTGTAATAAATCCTGATACTCGGAAAAATTAATAAACCAATTGATCATGCTAAACAAGTCAGGATAAAAGCCACTAAACTAATATTGAGGTGCTTGCTGAAGCAGTCTCATTTGGATTTGAGTGGATGATTTAATTCCAACACTACAGATCGTTTCACAAAATAGCTAATGGGAAAACATTTACTTCTGGCAAAAATATCGGTCTGGCTTTTGTTGGCAATTCCAGATGGAACTGCCAGGATTTCTCAATGAAAGTACTGCCAAGTTCCAGGACTCCCACACAAATGTGGAAGTCTTAAACCCACTGGCCAAACTCTGATTTCCCAGCTATTCTGCACCACCGCAGCAAGACTGTGCATGGAATCCAATAGCACAGCAGGAACTTGCTGAGATAGTGCAGCATTTACACTGGGGAATGAATGTGCTTTTGGATCCCGTGTCATATATATCAAGCTCAGATTGCAGCTTGTTGGAGCTCATTTGTTTGCGGGAATTGTATGGCTGTGAAGAAGAAAGATAACGAAAAGCAAATTAAAGATTTATATTTCCTGTAATTTTTCTTTCCCAATTATGAAGTGTTATTTATTTTTTTAAGTTTTTTTTTAACACATCTCTTTTTTGCTGGTTCATTTAAGGCCTTGCTGCTGCTACTGGAGACCAATTCTCTTTAAATTGTTCCAAGTGAATCTACCTTCAACATCCTGTCAGGTAAGACATTCCAGAAAGGAACCACTTGCTTCATTACAAATCTGTGGTCTATGATTCAGGACCTTCCTTTAATGACAATATATCTACTGTCTAGTCCCCCTCATTCTTGTAATATGCCTATTTTAACATTCCTTGGCCACCTCTTCGCGAGGAAGAGCAATCCCTGACTCTGCACGTTTATTAGGAACTTTTCATAAATCATTTTCTCGGCCGCCTTGAAATCTTTCAAATTCTTCCTAAAGTGCAGTAACCAGAATTGGGCACAATTAAATGCTGTATCAAGTGACTCCTGCATTCCCTCCCCTACCCTCTCTCCCACCTTTGTCGTTCTACCAAATCAACTGTTTGCATCCTTGTATCCCTGTCATTATCACACTTAAGCCAGTCAACTGTAAGCGAGTTCGGTATTCCGAAAAATGCAAGGAATCATGGGATTTGTCAAAGGTCATTCACCATAAAGAAAAGGTGAACGACGCTGGCTGAAGAAGCTATATAAATTCTTATCTTTATTCATAATTTATGTGTAAAACTCTTATTCCCCCCCCATCCCCCCCAAAAGGAACAGGTAGCGGGAGAGTGGGGTATAACAGCGAGAGAGAGGGGGCAGATGCGAGTCTGAGAGCGCACACATCCGCAGCCAGGATCAAACACAGGTCCCCGGCGACGCAAGCGCTGCCGAACCATCATTTCTCCCCCCCCCCCCCCCCCCCCCGCCCCGAACCGACGACACCAGCGGCCCCAGGCCCACAGCCAGCTCGATGAAGAAACGCCAACCCCAGCTCAACTACGCCTGTCCAGTTGGGCAAGCCATCAGCCCCAGAACAACGAACACCAACAGCCCCAGGCCCACAGCCAGCGCGGAGAAGAAGCACAAACTCCAGCCCAAGCGCCAACTCCAGCCCCCTCTGGCACCGAGGGGGCCAACCGACAGTCACTGGACAAGGAGAGAGGCGCAGCAGGCGGTCCTTGGCCCAGCGGGGAACAGCCCACCCGGGAGTCGGAGCCAGCGCCTCCTTGAAGCCCGGCCCGACTCCTCCGCCCGCCTCAGGACAGGGACGGGACACCCGGGAGGGGATGGGGATGGCCCAACAGAAACTCAACAGCGTACACAGCACCGGAGACCCAGGCCCGACCATGACCACGGACGAGCACGATCTCGTTCACTCACCAAAGCATAAAGCAATCAAAATGACAAAATAATCTTAGCTTTTAACAAAGGAATAATAAATACAACTTATTCATAGTTTGAAAGCAGCATTTTCTTACCTAAAAGAATCAAAGCTGGAAAAAACAGATGAAATGAAGGTCTATAAGAACATAGCTCCACTGCTTCCATAAAATGTTTATGCAGTGACCTTTGACCTGAGCATGCGCAGTTGGAATACCAAACTCGCTTATGGGCATATTATGGGCCCCACCCTTCCCGATGTTATCTGTTGCCAACCCTGATTTGTTCTGGCCTTTTCTTGTCTGCAATTTATTCCCACCCCCACCTCTGTTTTCAATTCTCTGAACCCAAAATATTCACCTCGTCTTTTTATCCTGAGATGCTGCCTGATCCGCAGACGTACTCCATCATTTTGTGTCTATTCTTAGGCTCCCTTCGATCATGGCTGACCAGGGTGTTATTCCCTATATGGAGGACGCCTGTGCGTGACTTTGCTTAACGTGGGTCAGCCACCGCACAGTTCATGACAGATCTGGGTCAGGATCCAGTGGCATAGAGTCCAAGACGACCGGAGACCCTTTTCTGCTGCAGCCTTCATCCGCCTTCCCAGCCGTTGCGACGCTCCACTAAGGTCAGCCATCGTCCTTTGCCTGTTCCACCGTTGAGGTCTTGGTTGGATTGCTCTTTGTCAGAGACCTCCCCCTTGACCTTGCCGCCATGAGTGGCCCTACCAGGAACATAGCTCTCAGGATCTCAGGTCCACACAAGCTTCTCCACCACGACAAGGTGACAATCCAATGTGTCTATATTGGACACAATATCTATGGCTAACTTGTAATGTTTTTTAAAATAATTAAAACCTAGGATCCCTGATGATTTCCACTGTGTTTAAGCTGAACAGCAAGCTTCAAGGATTTATACAGATATACACTCACATCTTTGCTTCAGCTTCCCATAAGAATTGCACCCTTTGTTATATTGTCTCATTTTTCAAAATATGTGACTGGATTTTCATTTGGCACACCTTTGCCATTATATCTTCTTAAGATCACAAGAAACTCAAACACGAGTAGGCCACTTGTCTGCTCTGTGAAGGAAAATCACAATTGGCCTTTTACGTCACCATCTCACACTAACACCGTATCCCTTGATTTTCTTAATATCCAAAACATTTAGTGATATCTAACAATCTGTTGATTTCCTCAAACTCTATCTCTGTTTTCGTCCATTCTCTTTCAAAGTTTCTCCTGTGAAAATTTTGAAACTGCAACTTAATCTCTTAAATCCATGCCATTAATTTATCAATAAAACAACCATCAATAGGACTTAGTATGAAAATCAGGTGTGCGGTATAACGATATGAAGCTTTAGAGATGGAGGAATTCTGATTATTATGAGCTTTACTAGTACATCTGCCCCAAGTCAAATGTGTGCCAGAGGAGGAATATTTAACTGTCTTCCCAAAGTTTGGATGTGAAACTTCTATTACTGCTACAACAACTAAGAAAAGGAATGATTGACTGTTATTATTAACATGTTAATAACAAAATAAATACCATGTTAGTAACAGGGTTAGACGTTTAGGCAGAATCTTTTGAGAGTCAGTTTTTGTTCAGTGTTTATTATCACATTTTGGAGCCTCGTGTTTCTACCACTATCTTTGTGTCATCAAACTTGTCACATCAAATAATATGGTAAGTCACTGATTTGCACAAAGTTCCATATTTTGATGGTTTCCTTAATAAGTAATTTCTTGTGACTTGCTGTTACACTCCTATAATGAGACATAGAGTATACCAATGCTGCTGCAAAATCTGTTGTCATTGAGTTGAGAAGAGCTTTATTTGTGAAACTTTCAGTACCAACATGGCACCAAAGTGGGTGGTATTGTAGTGAGGGCAGGTGGGCTGAAGAATGTCTGATGGAATTTAATGCAGAGAAGTACGAGGTGTTTATATTATGGGAAGTGTAACCAGGACAAGGCTTACACAGAGAACGACAGGGCTCTGGAGAGTGTTGTAGAACAGAGGGCTGTAGGAATGCAGGTACATAGTTCCTTGAAATTGGTGTCACGGGTAGATAGGCTGGTCAAGAAAACTTTTGGCACATTAGCCTTCATCAGTCAGAGTATTGAGTATAGAAGTTAGGAGGTCACGTTACAGGTGAAGAAGACATTGGTGAAAAGATTTTGTTAAGCTGGAAAGGGTTACTAGGATGTTGCCAGGACTTGAGGGCCTGAGCTTACAGGGGGGAATTGAGCAGGCTAGGACTCCATCCCTTAGAGCAGAGGAGGATGAGGTGTGATCTTATAGAAGTGTATAAGATCATGAGAGGAATAGATGGGGTAAATGCAGTGGGGTGGATGGGGTATTGTATGCAGTGTAGGGGAATGAAGAACCAGAGGACATGGAGGAAAGATTTAATAAGAATCTGGGGGACAACATTTTTTTACACACAAAGTTGGTAGGTATATAGATTGAGCAGCCAGAGGAGGTAGTTGAGGCAGGTACTATCACAATGTTTAAAAAAAATTGGACAGGTATATGGATAGGATAGTTGTTAGGAGGTGGGACTAGTATGGAAGGGGCATATTGGTCGGTGTGGGGAAGTTGGGCCTAAAAAGTTTGTTTCCACACTGTATGACTATGACTTTATGTTTAAAGGAGGTCCAGATGCAGATGTTCAAAAACATTACAATACTCTTCCTGCTCACAGGATTGTTCATAAAACATCAGATGCAAGTAAATCAGTTGGAATTACTAATGTTTATTCAAAATGTTTGACTTCCCCATACAGGCTTTTAATAGTGGTTGTAGAATAGTCATGAATTCACAAACATTTGGTGACAATGAGACATTGAATTCCTATTTTCAACACCCTTGAGTTAGCAACCTAAACCTTTCAAATTTTCATTGTCTATACATGCAAGTAAGCTAAATTAAGTGTGTTAGATGTTGTTTAAAAATGCAAACATTTGACAATTATACTTCCATGAAATCAATAGGTCACTTAACTGGCAGAATTACATTAACTTTGCATTATTGTAGAAATATTGTATTGCCAATCAAAATTATAACCTTTTCAGTCAGTCACTCCATTGAAATAAATTTCATTTTTTTTCTTCTGTTGGCAAATTGTGGGCAATTTTACAGTTTTGTTACCCAATAACACACACCTTGACTATGTTAGAACAGAAGCAATCTTTTGGGTTTACAACTTTTGTCATGGGTGAGGATTTCTATGTGCCATGAGCACAAATGCAGAAAATTACTCTTTACATGTACTTGGGCAAAAAAGATTTCATTCCGTTTATTCAATATGACACAAATGGATGTCGAAGACTGCTGCTGATCTGTGTTCCTCTCCACTTACATGCACGCCAACCATCTGGCTTCTATTAACCAAAACATTCCATCAAGTAAACAGGATTAATGGCGGGGTGCAGGTCAGTTAATTGTCACAACTGCTCACACGACACACACGTACGCGGTGTAACGACAGAACCTTGTTTTCTTGCAGATGTTTCAGTAACAAGAAGCTTCTTTTTCCTTCCTTTTTTCAGCAGGTTAAAAATGTCATTCCTGTTATGCGGTATGCACTCTGTTGAGAGAGAAAACAGGTTGTATTCAAGGAAATGACAATAGGTTCAAAAAGACCAAAAATACTTTGACATTTAAGGAACTGCCTCAAAATGAATAGTTTGGTTATACTGTATATATTAAAGTGTAGTGGGGAGAGGGAAAGACGGGATAGGTGGAAGTGGGGTTAATCTACGTTTGGAACGGCAGATGCTGGTTTGATACCAAAGATAGACACAAAGTGCTGGAATAGCATATTGGGTCACGCAGCATCTCTGGAGAACATGGATAGGTGACGTTTTAGGTTGGAATCCTTCTTCAGTGATTGTAGGAGGGGTGGGAAAGAATGCTGAGTGGGCAGCACAGCTCATGGCTGGTAATGGGTGAACACAGGTAAGGGGGTTATTTGATAGGCACCTCCTCTAACCTCATCTACTGTATTTAGTGTTCCTGAGGTGGGCTCCTACACATCAGCGAGACCAAGCATAGACACGACTGCCATTTGCCGAACATTTGCACTTGGTTTCTCAAGGGCTTCCGGATCTGCGGTTGCTAACCATTTTAACTCCACCTTCCATACCCATGCTGAAGGAACAGCACTTCACATTCCACTTTGGTAAGTAACTTAAGCCCCTGTCCCACGGTTACGGTTGCAAGTGGGGGGTGGGGGTGGGGGGGGGTGGGGGTGTGAGGGTGCTGTGGCGTCACACCCACACTAAACCCTCCCCCCCACACACACACACAGGGGGGGGGGGGGGCATTCTGGGGGGGCATATAATTAGAGTTACCCAATTGTAGCGAGAGTAGAGGGGGAGAGAAGGAGTGGCTGGAGAGAAAGGTGCGGAGGAGGGTATTGCGTGGGGAGAGCGGGAGACAGAGAGGGTTATATACATGCCCCATTTAATGGGCATAGAGAGGGACGCAGAGAGTGAGAGAGGGGGACAGAGGCAGAGATTTTTCGATTGGGGGACAGAGAGGCAGAGGGGTGGGGGATGCTCAGCCACGATTCAGAGACACACAGAGGCACAGAGAGGGAGGGGGGCAGAGAGGGAGGGACAGAGAGGGGGGGGGGAAGAGGGAGGGAGGGGAGAGTTTGAGGGTTGGGGGGCACGTCGTTAGAGGTTAGGGCTGGTTCTTGAACGCAATAATTACTCGCACCCGGCAACGCGAGCAAGAAGACAGCGTGGGTTTTTTTAAAGGTCTTGTGAGTGGCAAGGCCGGGCGAGTTCTTCAAAAGCAAGCCGGTGACCTCCGGTGACCTTGGGATCTTAAGAACTTGCTCGTTTTGTTCTGCAATAACGACCGCCGCCGCCATGTTGTTGAACTTCAAGAAGCCCAGCGGACCACGCTGGACGACTTGATCACGTGCTCAATTCACGTAACTTGCTGCGCATTGAAAAGTCTGCGTAGCTGGTCGCAAGCAGCAAAGGCATTGTGATGTCATCAGCTCGCTTCAGATTCAGTTATATTTTAAAACAATTTTAGTAAAAAACCTTGGGAAATAATTAACCAAATTTTCAGATGAAGAGATTTTTGAATTCATGAGGTAAATCTCTACCAGAATATGTAAACATCTCTCCGTAACCCGTCGGGTTTTGGAGGAGATGTGACTGACAACCAAACAAACAAACTAACGAAGTGATGAAAAAAAGACTTGAGATAGGATTCAGGTTTGGAGCATAGGAGCTGACAATTAATAGCTTTGTCCAGAGTACATGGGCAACCAGTTGAATGCAACAAATGCAATGAAGAGAATACTATTTAATTTAGTCTGCCATGCAAAAAGAAAACCTGTCATTCTGGTTCAAAGGAAGTCAATTTGAACATCCTCAGTTAACTGGTGGGATAGCAGCCCAAACATGTAGATGGCTTTTCTGCTTATAAACTATCATTCTAAGTTTAATTGTATAGAATTAGTGATTATTTAACCAAAATTAGAAATATTTGTAAAGCTTTGTTTTATATGCTATCCAATCATATCAGATAATGGTACCCGGACGGGACATTGAAGGACGAGAAGCCGAAGCCAAGAATTAGAAGCCAAGATACCGAAAGTACATCACGCCGAAAAGCCTGAGCTTGTGTTTGTATAATGGTGGCAGTGACTTCAAGCTGCTGTGATTACCACAGAGGCAGTGATGTGCATCACTGGCCGGGGGGAGACGGGAGGGTGGGGGGAGCTTGACCTTGCTATTGCAAAATGGTGGTAGTGACTCCAAGCTGCTGTGATTGCCACAGAGGCTTTTCGACGTCATGTTCGTTCCCCGTCAGATTTCAAGCCATAGAACAATCTGACGCCGAACGCACATGAAGCCGAAACACTTTAAAAAAATCTATCTTTGCAGCAAGAATTGTTGCATTTTGAAATAGTTACATTGTTGTACCTTGTACGTCTCCGGGGACGGGATTGGTCCGATAACCTCGATAAAGGTTATCGAGGAATCAGTCATCGATAAAGGTTAACGACAGATCCAGACCCCCGCTACGTCCATCACATCACTGCCTCTGGAGTCAACCTCCAGAGCACCAGATAACATCAATGGATGCAAGCATTCTGCAGTCTGTCTTTCCCCCAGACATTGTGGCTACAACACTCCGGCCAGACATGGCCCTGTGGTCCACAACAGCCAAGTTGGCATACGTTATGGAATTGATAGTTCCATGGGAAGATGGTGTTGAAGAAGCTTATGAGAGGAAAAAGACCAAGTACTCTGAACTGGCAACTGAAGCTTCCCAGAATGGCTGGAAGACCAAGATTTTCCCTGTCGAAGTGGGATGCAGGGGATTTGTTGCTACATCTATGACCAGGCTATTAAAGAAAATGGGGGTGAGGGGTCGCTCCCTCCAACAAGCAATCAAATCATTATCAAATTCTGCAGAAAAAAGCGGCAATTGGATTTGAATCAAAAGGAGAGACAACAATTGGGCTGCAAGATGAAGACAGGGGGGTATGGAATTGAGGGGGGTGTAACTGGGATGCCAAGTATCACCGTTGAGCCCTCTGGAGATGTTGTGGGCTTATCAATGAAACATCAAAGAAGGAGGGTGCCCACCTGATGACCCCGATGACGTACCTACCCTACCTTTCACCTCTCTAATCCCACTGCAAATAGCAAGAGTGCCGACTTATTACAGGGATTGAAACATCAAGTCCTATTAGATCTACTATCATTCTAAGTTTAATTGTATAGAATTAGTGATTATTTAACTAAAATTAGAAATATTTGGAAAGCTTTGTTTTATATGCTATCGAATCATATCAGATAAAGGACAAGAAGCCGAAGCCAAGAAGTAGAACCCAAGATACCGAAAGTACATTCCGTCGAAAAGCCTGAGCTTGTGTTTGTAGAATGGTGGCAGTGACTCCAAGCTGCGGTGATTGCCAGAGGCAGTGATGTGACGGGAGGGTGGGGGGAGCTTGAGCTTGCGTTTGCAAAATGGTGGCAGTGCATCCAAGCTGCTGTGATTGCCACAGAGGCTTTTCGACGTCATGTTCGTTCCCCGTCAGATTTTAAGGCGAAAAATAATCTGACGCCAAACGCACATGGCCAAAACACTTTAAAAAAATCTATATTTGCTGCAAGAATTGATGTGCCTTGTTACATTTTGAAATAGTTAAATTGTTGTACCTTGTACGTCTCCAGGGACGGGATTGGTACGATGCCTTGTCAGTCATCGACAAAGGTTAACGACTGATCCAGACCCCCGCCGTAGCTTGGAGGCACTGTCACCATTTTACAAACGCAAGCTCAAGCTCCCTCCCCCTCCGGCCAGTGATGTGATGGACGCGGGGGTCTGGACCAATCGCTGACAAGGTCTAGGACAAATCCCGTCCCCGGAGACGTCATGTCCGCTCGGCGGCTTTTCGAATGTCATGTCCGTTCTGCGTCTTGTCTTTGCGGTGTGGTGTCCGTTCAGTTTCATATTCTTTCGGCATGGTGTCCATTCGGTTTTGTATCCTTCCTGCATCGTGTCTGTTCGGGTTCGTATCCTTGAGGCGTCGTGTCCATTCGGTATCCTGGCTTCTACTTCTTGGCTTCGTCTTCTCGTCCTTCGACGTTTCGTCCGCACACGTCAGATAATACTATATTATAATCAAGTCAATCTCAAGCATAATAGGTAAAGCAAAAGGGAAAGATACCGAGTGCAGAATATAGTTCTCAGCAATGTAGCACATCAGTTCCAATGACAAGGTCCAATGCCCGCAATTGGGGTAGAGTTGAATTGGACAGTACACCAGTTTATGGAAAGTCTGTTCAGAAACCTGTTATGAGGGAAATAAGCTGTTTCTAAACTTAGGCTTCTGTACTGTCTGCCGGACGGAATCAGGTAGTAGGAGTAATGTCTGGAGTGGGACAAGTGTTTGATTATGTTGTCTGCTTTTCTAGGGCTGTGTAATGTGTAGACAAAATCAATGGTGGGAAGTCTGGTCTGTGTTGTGGACTGGGCTACATCTACAATTTTCCGAAATGTCTTACTGTCTTAGGCAGAACTGTTCCCAAACCAAGCTGTGATGCAACCCAACAGTATGCTTTCTGTGGTGCATCTGTAGAAGTTTGTAAGAGCTATTGAAGACGTGCCAAATTTCTTTAGAGAAGTGGAGGTGTTGGTGTATGTTCTTTGCTGTCGCATCAATGTGGTCTGTTGTTCAGAAAGTCGTGGATCCAGTCAGTGACGGAAATTGTTATCAATATATGGAGGGGACCGGGGGACACAATTTCTTGGCGGCAGCGCGCGCATGTGCACATTCACATACACACACACACACGTGCGCGAGGCTTCGAAAGCTTCTGCCGTGAGCCCTGTGAGTGGTAATTACAGCTCAATCCAGCGCTGAATGCAGCTCAACTCTGCCTGTCTCGCCGGGTTAACCTACAGCCCTGCCTGGACTGACGGAATAACAGTCCGGGAGCGGTGGAGCTAGCGCTGCTTCTCCGCACTGGCTGTAAGCCTGGGCCATATTTCCCTTAAGTCCAGGCAGGGCTGTAGGTTAACCCGGCGGGAGAGGCAGAGTTCAGCTGGGTTTAGTGCTACTTCTCTGCGCTGGCTGTGGGCCTGGGGGTACCGTGCCTGTCTGACTCCCAACGTCTCTGGCCACCCCCGAGCGTTGGGGGGGGGGATGAGGATGGTCCAGTGGAAGTTCGGCAGCAATTGCAGCACCGGAGAGCTGGCTGGGATCGATCTTGGCTGAGGATGAGTCACTGGTCCGTGTCCAGGGCTGCCGTTGTGACCGTGACCTGGGCACATCTCTCTCCTCCAATCACTGCACACTATCCTGAGTCCCATCCCCCTACTTCCGCCTCTGACCGACACCTCCCCCCTCCAATCATTGCACTGAATCATCATGTCCCGTCCCCATTGCCTGCTGACCGACGTCTCTCTCGTCCAATCGACGCCCTCGATCAGCAGTCCCACCCCCACGTGTCCCCCCTGGCCCCCACCCGGGATTTCCGCCACTGGATACAGTGGCAGAGGTGGTGCTGATTCTTTGTCCTGCGATTATAGTGTTGAATGCAGAGTTATAGTCAATAAATAGGGGTCATTGTCTAGGTGTCCCAGAAATTAGTTTTGGGAGCGGGGCGGTGATGTCTGCTGTGGACCTTTTCCAGCTGTAAGTAAACTGCACTGGATCAAGGCTGGTTGGAAGGCTGGAGTTAATACGCGTCATCACCAGTCTCTCAAAGCACTTCATGGTAATGCATGTCAGAGCCACAGGACGGTAGTTAGTAAGGCATGCTACATTACTTTTCTTTGGCTCTGAAATGGTGATGGTCTTCTTGGAGCAGGTGGGTCCTCAGAATGGAGTAGTGAGAGCTTAAAGATATCTATGAATACCTCTGCCAGCTGATCCACACTGATCCTGAGGACACAGCCAAGGACTCCAGGCCAGTTGCTTTCCACAGATTCACTCTCAGGAAGGCCAATCTTATGTCTGCCACAGTAACCGTTGGGACTAGTGCGGCATGCTATGTTTTTCCACCGACCTTCTGTTCAAAGTGGACATAAAATGAATTGAATTTGTGGAAGAGCAATTCGAGGAATTCTCTGCCTCAGAGAGTGGTGGAGGCCAGTTCTCTGGATGCTTTCAAGAGAGAGTTAGATAGAGCTCTTAAAGATAGTGAAGTCAAGGGATATGGGGCAAAGGCAGGAACGGGGTACTGATTGTGGGTGATCAGCCATGATCACATTGAATGGCTCGAAGGGCCGAATGGCCTACTCCTGCACCTCTTGCCTATTAGTTCCAGCCATACTTTCTGCCTTTGGTTTGTAGCATGTTGTAGGTGCAAATTGTGCTGCAATCTAGTGGGTATCCATGTCATTGCCTCCGATCTCTAGCATGGTCCGAATTCCCTCTTGGCATCCTTAATGGACCGTGGATTGATTTCTTGTACCACTTGGGATCATTTGATTTGAATGCTGCAGGCTTAAACTTCACCTGTGTGAGGTCATCGTGATTCGTTCATAGTTTCTGGTTGGGTACCACATGTATCGTCGTCTTTGACATATAATCCTCTACACACTTGCTGATGAAGTCTGTGACAGCAGTGGCATATTCATTTAGGTTAGCTGTGGAATCCTGAAATATGGACCAGTCGACTGACTCAATGCAGTCATAAGGAATATAATTAGGCCATCGGCCCATAAAGTTTACTCCGCCCTTCATTCATGGCTGATCTATCTCTCCTTCCTAACCCCATTCTCCTACCTTCTCCCCATAACCTCTGACACCTGTACTAATCAAGAATGGCATGAAGGATGTCATCCTCAGACCAACCTGCATGACTTTCTGTACTGGACCCACTCGCTTTAGTTTCTGGTTCTAAACAGGGAGATGATCAGATTTACCAAAGTGCTGTATTTTTATTGAGCACTATGCAATTTTAACACAACCATTAAAAATGCATAGTGCTCAATAAAAATACAGCACTTTGGTAAATCTGATCATCGACCACTGCTACACATCCATAAAAAGCGCCTACCAGTCACCGGCCACATTTCTAGAAATATGATCATCCAGCTGTGGTTCTACTCCCTGCCGACAAACAAAAACTGAAGTGGGAAGATCCGGTACGGAAAGTTGTTCAGTGCTGGTCACGAATGACATTCTACATGACTGCTTTTAGAGTTAGTGGACTGGCCCATATTTCTACCAGTAGGTTTAGCATCATTTTTAAATATTCAAATATTTTCTTTGATATTCCTAGAGACCTGACAATTCTACGACCCTCTGGACTGAAGATCTTGCCGTAGCTGACCAGCGAGGCCTACTCTGACTTGTGAAGTCTGCGCCCAAAGAACATCCTCAGAAGCCTCGACCTCGTGGAGACACTGACCCGAGCGGACCCCACACTGGAGAGACGCCGACCCGATCAGGCCACCAGCGAGCACTTAGTGTGGACCCCGGTTTTGGGGAGATGCGAAACCGGATCAAACCTCCGCACTTGGCGCCATATGCTGATGTTGAGGCCTGAGCAGGCCAAAGGCCCAACTACTAGAATGACTGACGGATCGCACCTGATAGAGCGGCCAACACCATAATCTCAGAAAACATGGGAAACAAGCTGAACTGCAGGGGAGACGAGGCGTGGTTTCAAGTCCCCCCTCTCCCAGCATATTGTTGGGAAATGTACAAGCTATTGAGAACAAATTGAATGAACAAAGCGAGATTCATCGACCTTAGAAAAATAAGGGACTGCTGCGTGCTCTGTTCTCTAGAGACATAGGTAACCTCTGCCTCGACCAACTATGCCATTCAAGTTGAGAGCTTCTCACTGCACCAGATGGACTGCATGGAGTCCTTTACAGCTGCTGTGCTATTGGTGTCTCTCACGCTATGTAAATATTCAGGTTATTTTAAATAATCTGAAAAATACTAATCAGAAAGTCAATCTGCAGGAGATAAGCACATTTTAAGAGAAATATACACTCATCTGCAGTCACATTATATCATAATTTGAAATTAATAATGGCTTTGAAGATCAACAATAGCCAGACATTAAATATTGGACCTGCCACTGGTGTCTACTACCACAAAACACAAGTTAAAACACACAAGGCAATGTCAACAAATGAGTTACAAATCACTTGATTAGTAACAGTCAAAGGTTAGGGGGAGCTGGAGAATGGGTTTGGGAGAGAAAAGTAGATCAGCCATCTCTGTCGAAGCAGACTCGATTGGCTAAGTGACCTAATTCTGCTTCTAAGGCATGAACGGATGAACTACACAATTAAGCTATTCTGTTGTCGCCAACAAAGTTATTTTATCGTTATTTCATATTCATGGTGTAAATTTACAAATTACAGAATCAAAATATTAAATTCTATTAGAAATCTCTCTATGCTATGCCAATTGCAGTGTTTCACACAAACAAATGACTGCATTTAGAAATAAAACTACCACAGTAATATGTATTAATACATGGAAACAATGCTGTTAAGGGTCTTGCCATTAACTGTATACTTCCCCCTTATATTCAACCTTTAAAGTGCAACACCTCACGCTTCCATCTGCCATTTTTCTGCCCATTTCTACAGTTGATCTATATCCCACTTTATCTTTTGACAGCCCTCTTCACTATCTGCAACTCTTCCAATTTTGATGTTACCAGCAAACTTACTCATCAACCCATTTACATTTACGTCCAAGTCATTTATTGATATCACAAGCAGCAGAGGTCCCACAACAGATCCCTCCGGAATTCCACTGGTCACAGACTTCCAACTGGAATATCATCCTTCCACTTCAACCCTCTGTCTTCTGTGAATAACACAGTTCTAAATCTTTTGACTAAGTCAGTGTGGATCCCGTACGTCTTAATCTTATGGATCAATCTACCATGAGGGACCTTATCAAAAGCCTTACTGAAATTCATGTGTGCAACATCCACTGCCCTACCTTCAACGATCTTCTTTGTCTACTCCTCAAAAAACTCAATCAAGTTAGTAAGACAAATGCATAAATTATAAGGATCACCACTAATTAGAGAACTGGTATGTGAAAAAAATACATGAAAGCTGAAAGCAAAAAAAAAAATTAAAACAAATTGGAAATGTATGTATGAAAATAATCTACTGCAATGGTATCATGATTTGCGCAAGGAATAATGTGTGTTTGATTTGGGCTGCTATTGTAAAAAAAAGTTTTTAATCTGATAATAAATTACAGATTTTCGATAGGCTTACTGATTACTTCATTCATTAACCAGTTACCAGAGCTAAGAAAATCAGCAAAACACATGGCCAAATAATATTTAAGTAATCTGTACCTAATTTACAGAGCTACAATTTCAAATGCAACAAAGCAAATTTGTGATGCAATGGCCAGCAATTTTACACTCCCCTGTTTAATTCATATGTTATGTTAATAAAGAATAAGACATCTGCCATCAGTGGTATCAAGAACCACCAGGAAGGTCTATGATTACAAGAAGAGAACTGAACATGTCAGGATATCGGACTAAAGCAGAGTTAGGATAAGCCAAATGCATACAGTAAGAGCAACACAAGCACCGAATAATCATACTAAACCCTATGCTATATACAAGGCATACTTTGGGTTTCTCTAATGCAATCAGTTTACCTGCATTATTAAAATAATAGATATAGCATAAAGGTTATTATAGAAACTTTAGTTTTAGTTCACTCCTTTCAAAACTTATGTCATAATATTTTTAAATGAGTAAAATTAACCACATATTCTGCGTTGACAGTACCACCAAATGGTTAAACGCTCTCTTTGATCAAAGATATCTGTAAATGTATTTTCAATTTCCCATCAAGACCTATATCTCCTCTGTGGGGAACAGTTCAGCTGACGTTACTGAGCAACTGCACTGAAACACCCACACACTGGCAGTCTTTCCAGTGCTCGATGATTGGGAGGCATTTGAGATGGGAAACTGCATAGATAGCCAAGTACATGGAAGTATTTGGCGAGTAATGAATTTTCCTACTTGGGACATCTAACTGGCACCCTAGCTCTATTTGCTGATGGTCCATTTCTGTTTCACATCAGTAATTTTCATTTATTATTGGGAAAAGCTGAAATAATGGATAGAATAAAGCCATTAGATCTAAGAACATATAAATTGAAACAGGAGTAGGCCATTCAGCCTCTCGGGTCTGCTCAGCCGTTAAAGAAGATCATGGCTGAACTTTTACCTTAGCACCAAATATCCTGCACTATTTGCATTACTCGTTGGGCAATTGCAAATTTAAAATCGGGCAAGTTGTTTTACAAAAGCATTTTACTTTGGTACTTCTCGCCCTTCTTTCTCTATTAATGCAATTAGGTTAATAAGGAACAATTTACCTGTACTGTTATTAACACTTGCCATTATATTACCAATCTGAAACAATCCTAGGTATCTGCGCATATGTTGTCGTTGGAAAATTGCAGAAGACGCAATGTGAGCTGTCATGTTCTTACACAGAAAGCATCATTGCAATCTTTGAAATAAATTCCAAATCAAAATCACTGTGGCAATCACTTTGAATAATTACCCACTGGTCATTCACCAAGGAATGCTGAATAATAGTGTGTGGGGAAGTTTGTAATGGCATAATAAGGGACATTTACTGCTGAACAACTTTCATGGTACTAAAAACGTTAGCATAGCAGAGTCAAATTCCCTTGGAAATTAATGTGGCAGTTTTATAACAAAAAACTAGCACTTTTTTTTCCATTTCGACTCCTTCCCTTAATCTCAATTATGTAGTATCGATTCTTATTTTGCTTCATGTTCAATGATGCAAAGATCATTTATATTTGTTATTACTTTTCTTATTTAAACTCTTCCTGATCATTCTGATTGAAGAGCCTTGGTGATACATTATCTACACATGGCAGTTCAAACACCCAATTAGTGGACACCCACATTTTTAAAGCCATGCAAATAATAACATGAGAAATTAAAAAAAGCAGTTATTGTTCCTTTGCAGATCACATCAAAACCATTTAATGTCTGTGCCAGTGTCACAGCTTTCAACTTTGGTGACTAACTAAACATATCAGAGGATGGGCCTTAGACTCAACATCTGCACAACAAAGGTCCTTTTCCAATTTGCCCTGTGACAACAAAGTGTCATTTGAAATCTTGCCAAAAAAAACCCTTATCTCTCACTGAAAACAGACATCAATGATGAAGGCTCTCGACCCAAAACATCACCCATTCCTTCTCTCCAGAGATGCTGCCTGTGTCGCTGAGTTGCTCCAGCATTCTGTATCTATCATCACTCAGCAGGTCAGACACCATCTTTGGAGAAAATGGATAGGTGACTTTTCAGGTTGGGACACAGACCTATTGATTGTAAAGGGGGGGGGGGGGACACAGACACTGGAAGCAGGAAAAGACCAGGCCAAATCGGGGCTGGCAACAGATGACCTCCGGCAGAGAGGTTCTCTGATAGGCCAATTGTTGGCTATGGACGGTGTGATTTCAAGAGGGACACATCATCGGCAGTTTCTTTTTATCACATCAATGATGAACTCAACCTTTGATGCACAAGCAAAGCCTTTGAATAAAAGGGCATCTGAAGATCAAGGCTTTAGACTTGTCATAAAACAATAATCCCTAATCTCCTACACAGTTCTCAGACCTAGACTACCGTTACCAAATATATAGGGCAGACAAAAATACCACCAATGTTTTCTAGGAAAAATCTTCCCAATTCATTGGAAGGTCCAATGAATCACAATCACTGTTCTCTCTGAAGTCAACGACCCCAGCATTGAAACTCTAGTTACACTAAGTCAGCTATGTTGGTCAGGTCGAGCCATTTGCAATCTGTTTCAAGCTTTGTCCCAAGAACAAATTACCAGGCAGACTGAGGTAAAGATTCAAGGATTTCTGCAATTTCCTTGAAGTCTAAACTACGAACAACAATCTATGGGTGGACATCGGGATGGGACTGGACTTAGTGCCTTCCCTCATAATGGAAACCATTGTGGGGGGATGTTTTTTATGTTAAAGTTCTTTATTATTGTCATGTTTGTATTCTTTTTTATGTGCTGCATTGGCAACAAGAATTTCACTACATCTAGGTGTATGTGACTAATAAAGAAACGTTTGAACCTTTGAACAATCAGAGAAATGTTAGAGCAATAACATTGTACAGTGATTCCAAAGATTCATAAATAACCATATAACAATTACAGCATGGAAACAGGCCATCTCGGCCCTACAAGTCCGTGCCGAACAACTTTTTTTTTCCCTTAGTCCCACCTGCCTGCACTCATACCATAACCCTCCATTCCCTTCTCATCCATATGCCTATCCAATTTATTTTTAAATGATACCAACGAACCTGCCTCCACCACTTCCACTGGAAGCTCATTCCACACCGCTACCACTCTCTGAGTAAAGAAGTTCCCTCTCATTTGAGGTTGCACCCAATCAGCTGCTTCCTCTAGTCTGCTTCCACCAATCAGCGGCTTTCAGCAGAAACCTCCCTATGAAGTGTGGAACGTTACGGAAATACAGGTGCACAACCTTTTATCCGGCGTTCCGGAAAACGAAAAGCTCCGAAAACCGGACATTTTTTCCAGGATGTCGTCTGCACACCAAAGCTCGCGTTTGGCGCCAAACTAGACCCGAAACGACCCACGGTCAACCCAGGTCTGTACTACTGTAGCGACTGCCTCCTCCCCAGAGGTCGGGGAGACACTTAAACATCTGTAAATCATTGCTTAAATGTTAGTCAGTTAGTTTGGAGGACTTTTATGTGAAGGGGGTGGGGTGAAGGGAGAAACTTTAATTCTTAGTCCCCTACCTGGTCGGAGAGGCGGGGAGCAGCAGTAAGCTCCGGAGCGCTGTGGCCGCAGACTCCCAACATCGTGGAGCTGGGGCTGCGGGCGTCTGGCCGCGGACCGCGCTGGATTTGGAGCGCCGCGCAGCCAGGGGTAGAGTTCGCCGGGGTCGGAGCTCCAAATGACGCCGCCTGCGGCCGGACACCCGCAGCCCCAGCTCCACGATGTTGGGAGTCGGCGGCCACAGCGCTCCGGAGCTTACTGCACGGCGACCTGGTAAGGCATTGCCCGCTCCCCGCCTCTCCGACCAGGTAGGGGACTAAGAATTAAAGTTTCCCCCTTCACCCCCCCCCCCACATAAAATCCCTCCAAACTAACTGACAAACATTTAAGCAATGATTTACAATGATTCCCCGGTCTCTGGGGAGGAGGCAGCCGCTCCAGACTTTTCAAGCTGCCCGCGCTACCTACCTAATCTACGCTAAAAATCTTCCATTCCGAAATCCGAAAAATTCCGAAATCCGAGAAGTGTCTGGTCCCAAGGCTTTCGGATAAAAGGTTGTGTACCTGTACCAACAAGTTTAATGTCAAAAGGGCATACACACATAGATAAGTGTACAGTTTGTGGGGGGGGAATCCTTATTTTGAAGTTTTTCAGTGACAACATTAGAAATATAAATGGAATAAGTCAGTCACCAAAAATATTAAACGTCAACACTGCATTAAACAGAGGGAATCTATATGTTATGTGGAATAGACTAATCACGTGTGAAGCACAGATAAATAAGAGTTAGGCAAGTGAGGATGCCTTGCAAAAATAGGCAAAAATGAAAGTCTGGACCACCCTGAGCTCACTCAGTTATTCTATTAGACCAATTTCTGACAGCGTACAGATCAAGTTCAAAGTCAAATCAGCTTTCCAATAGCACTGAATACTTTATTAGCTGCGGATGCTGGTACACAAGAACAATCTCTAAACTTACAATCTAAGCCGAGCATTTCGAGCCATAAGTTTCTATTTACCTAATTTTTTCATTTAATTATATCAATATTAACTGTTTGGATGTTCTACTTCCATAGTTGAAGTTAAAAATTATTGGAAAATTGCACAGCTTGATTTCCAATGAAAGCTGTGAATAATGAAGCTGCACCTCATTTGTTTCATTGGCAAATCTCCATGTGCACAATCGGTACCATACTTTAGCCCAATAGTATATTGCAGGTGTGCTTCTAACTCACTTCTGCCCTGAGGCCTGAAATAAAGTGCTGTTTTCCACATACATAAAAGGTAGCTTTGCTGCCACTATGTCTTTCTCCATCGCTATGACTTTACTATTACCACCACAAACGTCCTTTCCTTGATGAACTATGGTCTGTCAGCATGCACTCATTCCCCTGTTCTCTTTAGATCTCATCATACTGCTTTCCAGTATAACTAACATTCAAACTGACCCAATTGAGCATTCAATTGTTTTAAGCTACCATAAATGACCAAAGATTTAATTTGCGCTAATTGAAATTTTATTCCACAATTACTTTTTGAATTTGTTTTTTAAAATTAACGTTTACAGTTTTGAATCTGTCTTCTATTTTTATACTTCCAAGCAAACATTCCAGAATTTGCACTGCTTTGTTTGTAGCCAAGGCTAATGAATGGTAAAGGTAATGCTACAAAATTTAACACTCCAACTTGCACTGTGAGGGAAAATGTGTTGATAAATTTAAACAATACCAGCCATTCCTCATGTCAAAGTAAGGTGTCATTCACAAAGACATAGTAGAACCACATGTAAATCAGGCCAATTACGGAAATCTTAATCAGAGACGCATCCCTTATTTTAACCATTCATAATGGTGACTATTTCCCGTGAATTTGTTGTTCAAATGAATACTGTCCTTCTGCTTTCAATCTTGCAATCAGCCTTTGTCAGTAACTATGCACCACGATTAACTATTCAGATAAGTAGGACTTAAAAATTTAGAAAAAGAAAATAATATAATTGATCATATTAAACTTCAAGCATCTTAAACTAGGTTTAGATCATGGTCTTTGTTATTCCTCATCTCTACACCAATCCTCACTCTCCTTCCTCCAAGTGCTTACATTTACCTCTTGGCAGCATAAATTTATGCTTTTATTGTGACTTTATCACCATGACAGTAATCTGTTGCCACAACCATTAAGTCGTTTTTCATATTCATGGGGGGAATGTGATGGTTGGGTCGTTAACTGCAGAAAGCATCACATACCACACTGGTCTTGCATCCAGACCACATAACCACATACTCCAGCATATTCCAGAACAGTTAACTGGAGCAGAAACACTGATTAGTTTCTTCAATTTCTCACCAACTGCAACACAAATGGGATTTTTTTTCCAATGCATCTGACGTAATCAGCACACACCAATCACCTACATTGAAACCTTTCTGTTCAACATGGCTTAACGCCACACGAGATTAAAAAAAAGGTTTTTAATCAAGATTTACAGTAAACTTAATTCATCAATAATTACTCTGCTCATACAACATCAAAGAGACAATATCCTAATTGTTTAGAATGCCATTTATTGTCATTCAAACATACAAGGTTCAAACAAAATTTAGAGTCCTAAACTGCACATCTGCCATCAAAGGCTAACGTGATTTGAATGCTGATGTTAGACTGGAGGCTTACAGTCTACATTGCCCTCCATAATGTTTGGGACAAAGACCCATCATTTATTTATTTGCCTCTGTACTCCACAATTTGGAATGAGATTTGTAATAGAAAAAATCACGTGGTTAAAGTGCACATTGTCCGATTTTAATAAAGGCCATTTTTATACACTTGGTTTCACCATGTAGAATTACAGCAGCGTTTATACATAGTCCCTCCCATTTCAGGGCAACATAATATTTGGGACACAGCAATGTCATGTAAATTAAAGTAGTCATGTTTAGTATTTTGTTGCATAGCCTTGGCATGCAATGACTGCTTGAAGTCTGTGATTCATGGACATCACCAATTGCTGGGTGTCTTCTCTGGTGATGCTCTGCCATCTTTGCAGCCATCTTTAGTTTATGCTTGTTTTGGGGGGCTGGTCCCCTTCAGTATTCTCTTCATGTAGATCAGTGTCACTCATGTTATGAGTCATGCTTTTGTGGTTACTCCCACTAGCTTTACTATAACTCTCCCTGCCTGGTTCCCGCATTATTAGAAAAACATGCTAGCGTGAAGTTACCTCTGCTATGTCATTAATAAAGTCTTTGAATCTTTATCATGGTGTAAGGCTTCAGTTATTTGGACAGCCGCAACACAACAATGTGTCAGTGTGTACGAACTCACTCCTTCCATAATTCTATTGCTTCTATTTTAGTTTTTTGTTTTTCAACTGTTTTGCAATGACTTCTGCGCTCAGAAAACCAGATGTCTTGGTATTTGATGAGGATCTCGCAGAACGATGGCATGTATTTGAAGAAGATTTCTCAATCTACATTGGTGCGGCTCACCCTACTGCTGACCCTGGAGTTCGAGCCTCAATCCCTCTTAATTTGGCAGGCACAGAAGCTGCTCGTCGTGCCAGAAGATTTCACTATGAATCGGCTAGACTTGACGAGGTTGGTGTCCAGATTGCTCCTGCTGAATCCATTCGAGACCCTGACTGCCTACTGCACAAATTCCGACAATTATGTGAGTTACGGACTAATTTAAGTATTGAGCGGCATTGTTTTTTTTCCATGGTGCCAGAGACAGGGAGAACCTGTGGAGTTATACGTTAGTGCACTGCAGCAAGTCGGCGCGATTTCAGAGATATATGTGACAGCCTTATCCGTGATCGTTTGATCCAAGGCATCCGCAATGATAAATTACGCGACGAGCTACTGCGGGATGCTGACCTTATCCGAGAGACTGCTGCAAACCGCTGTCGCATTGCTGAAATGACTGATGCTCACATCAAAGTTCTGGAGCATGCTACTGCTCGTGAAGTTAATGTTGCCGGTATGTCTTATCAAATCTCTCCTCATTTTTCTCGCGTGCCTGATACCAAGTTAAGACTAATTGACAATTGCTTTAACTGTGGGGGTTCACATGCCACTGTTCGTGACCGTTGCCCTGCATATGGAAAATTATGTAGAATCTGCAACAAAAGAAACCATTTTTTTAAGTGCTGTCGTTCACGTAACAATAGAGTTAGAACGAGACAATCTGTTAATTCGCTTGGCCGTGAAAACACCATCTCAGATTTCTCACAACCGGCTTCCATGGATTTACAGGCCGCTGGCGAAGGTGTTGATGTCGATGTACATGCTATGTCCGATTTAGTGCATAAACAACTGGATCCCAAGGTCGCTTTGCTCATTAATGGCAAAACTCTTTATCTGAAAGTGGATTCGGGTGCTCGCTGCAATGTAATTCGCCTGGCTGTGTTCCAAAAGCCAAGGAAAAACGGACTGTTTCGCCAATGGCAGCATCCCTTGTTTCATTCGCTGGAAGTCAGTGCACCATATTGGTCAAGTTGAGTTACGCTGCTGTCTTAACACGTGTCCACAACCTAGATTTCAATGTGGTCCGTGAAAATGTAATGTCTCTGGTCGGTGCCACTGCATGTCTAGACATGGGTCAGATTACTTTCAACCCTTCTGTCTGTCCTCTGACTACAGACTGTGACTATAACCATTAAATCCTAACACAATACAAGGTTTTGTTTGACGATAAGCTGGGCAGGTTGTCTGTCAGGTACACGATTACCATTGACCCCGAGGCAATTCCAGTTGCTCATCCGGCTCATAAGATTCCCCACGCTATGCGGGACCGTGTTCAAAGTGAACTTAACAGAATGGTGTCTCTAGATGTGATTACTCCCGAAACTGACCCCTCGGACTGGGTCTCCACCATGGTCGTGGCTACCAAGAAGAACAAAGACGAGATACAGATTTGTATCAACCCCAAGGACTTAAACACAGCAATTAAACGACCCGCCATCCCATTCGCACTGTGGATGAGATTGCTGCGCAGATGGCTGAGGCAACTGTATTCACGCTGCTAGATGCCAAGTGTTCATTCTGGCAGATTTCGCTGGAACATAACTCCTCCAAGTTGACCACTTTCAGCACTCCATTTGGGCATTATAAATTTCTTCGCATGCCTTTTGGAATAAGTTCTGCTAGTGAAGTATTTCAACAAGGTATGGAGCAATTGTTTGCAGGCTACCCATGCTCCATCATAGTGGATGATATCCTCATTGCTGGAAGAATGGTCAAAGAACACAATGCCAACCTGACAAAGGTCTTGGTTTGTGCCAAGGTCATCCATCTCAAGCTGAACCCTCAAAAATGCAAATTCAGAGTGAATGAGGTGAAATACATAGGCCATATATTTACCAAAGACAGCCTATAAACTGATCCTGCAAAAACCAGTGCTATCAACGAGCTCCCAGCACCCACAGACGTGCTAAGTTTGCAGAGATTCCTTGGCATGGTTAACTATTTGAGAAAATTCATTCCGGGTTTCAGTGAAATATCAGCCCCATTGCGCCAGCTTACACACAAAGACTCTGCTTGGACTTGGCACGAGCAACGAAAGCGTTCGACACTCTTAAGCAGCAGATGTCTAGTGCTCCTACTCTGGCTTACTTTGATCCTAAACTACCGGTTACAGTGACTTGTGATGCCTCACAACACAGACTAAGCGCAGCATGTGTTCAAAATGATGGCAACGGCAATAAGCCTGTTGCCTATGCCTCGTGCGCCATGAGTGACATAGAACAACAATATGCCCAAATTGAGAAAGAGCTGTTAGCAGTTGTTTTTGCCTGCAAGAAATTCAACGATTTCATCTTTGGTCACACGGTCACGATTGAAACTTACCACCAACCTCTGATCAGCATTTTCAACAAACCGATCCATGCCTCTCCGGCGCGCCATCAGCAGATGTTGCTGTAACTTCAAAAATATGACATTGTTCTGATCCACAAACACAGTAAGGATATGCACCTGGCTGACACTGTCTCTCGCGCACCCCGGAAGTCCTGCGTGAATCCGCCCTCGCCGGATGATGAATTTATTGTAATGGCTGTGTTTTTTATCCCCTCATCCTGTATGGAGGATTTGGTTGCCCACACAGCTGCTGACAGTACCCTACGGTCACTTACCTCCGTCATTAAGCGCGGCTGGCCAGACAAACACTACAAGGTTCCGCTGCCAGTCCGGCCTTTCTTTGCCGTCCATGATGAGCTAGTGCTGCACGATGGCATTGTTTTAAAAGGACACAAGGCTGTGGTTCTTGCATCGCTGCACAACCAGTATTTTAACTGTCTATGCAGGGCACCCAGGTGCTGATGCGACTGTCCTACGGGCAAAAAGCATGTTTTACTGGCCTGGCATGGCCGACTACATCACCGAGAATGTGGCATCCTGTGCAGTGTGCAACAGCTTGGCACCTCACCAACAAAAGCAACCACTTCTTTCATATCCGGTACCTGCACTCCCATAGACTACAATGGCAGCTGACATATTTGATTGGCATGGCAAGCAGTTCCTGGTATTCGTTGATTCGTATTCAGGATGGTTTGACATTGATTTTCTTAGTAGCCCCACTTCCAGCGGAATGATTTCAAAGTTATCTCGCCATTTTTCAGTCCAGGGATCTCCGGGCAGACTGCTAACTGACAACGGCAGTGAATTCACCAGCCAATACTGCAGTTTGCTGGATGTTGGAATTTCCGCCACATTACCAGCAGCCCAAAACATCCACAGTCCAATGGGCTGGCTGAACGAGCTGTCAAAAGTGCCAAACAGCTTATGGAACGGTCACAAATCAGATGTATTCCTGGATCTGCTCAACTTATGCAACATCTCCCGTGACCCCATCTGGGGTTCACCCGCTCAACGTTTATTGTCAAGGCAGACCCATGCCACAGAGCGGATCAGGCATTGATCCCACAGGTGATTCCACCTGAGGAGGTTCAATCCAGGTTGCAACAGAAGCGTGACATTCAAAAACAATGGTTTGACGAAACAAGAAGGCCACTGCCACCATTGACCAAGGGGCAGGTGGTCCATGTACAGACTGACAAAGTGAATCACCCCGAATTGGTGTGATTTCTGGAATTGCTTCTGAGCCACGCTCGTCTATTGTCAGTGCCGATGGCGGCACCTACAGGCATAACAGACAACATATCCTGCTTGTGAACGAGCCAGTTCCTCCTCCGTATTATCCAGACCGTACTAGTGCACTTCCGCCTGTGTCTAGTGGCACTCTTCCGCCTCTACCAGCACAACAACCCTTTATCATGGTGTAAGGCTTCAGTTATTTGGACAGCCGCAAAACAACACTTCACCATGTAAAGGTCATGCTCAATTGGGTTCAGATTGGGTAATTAACTTGGCCACTTCAGAATTGACTTTTTTTTAGCTTTGAAAAACTCCTTTGTTCCTTTAGCAGTATGTTTGGGATCATTGTTTTGCTGAAGAATGAACTGCCGGCCAATGAGTTTTGAGGCATTTGTTTGAACTTGAGCAGATAGGATGTGTCTATACTCTTCAGAATTCACTATGCTACTACCATAAGTAGTTGTGTCATCAATGAAGATAAGTGAGTCAGTACCTTCAGCAGCCATACATACCCAGGCCATAACACCCCCACCACTGTGTTTCACAGATGAGGTGGTATGCTTTGGATCTTGGGCAGTTCCTTCTCTCCTCCATACTTTGCTCTTGCCATCACTCTGATATAAGTTAATCTTCGTCTCATCTGTCCACAAGACCTTTTTCCAGTGGTTTCTCTTTTAAGTATTTCTTGGCAAACTGTAACCTGGCCATTCTATTTTTGCGGCTAACTAGTGGTTTGCATCTTGCAGTGTAGCCTCAGTATTTCTGTTCATGAAGTCTTCTGCAGACAGTAGTCATTTATAAATCCACACCTGACTCCTGAAGAGTGTTTCTGATCTGTCGGACAGGCTTTTGGGGATTTTTCTTTATTATAGAGAGAATTCTTCTGTCATCAGCTGTGGAGGTCTTCCTTGGCCTGCCAGTCCCGTTGCAATTAGTAAGCTCACCAGTGCTCTCTTTCTTCTTAATGATGTTCCAAACAGTTGATTTTGGTAAGCCCAAGGTTTGACTGATGTCTCTAACAGTTTTATTCGTTTCTCAGTCTCATAATGGCTTCTTTGACTTTCATTGGCATAACTTTGGTCCTCATATTGATAAACAGCAATAAAAGTTTCCAAAAGTGATGGAAAGACTGGAGGAAAGATTAGGTGCTGAGAGCTCTCTTATATCAGCATTAAGGAGGCAATTAAACACACCTGAGCAATTACAAACACCTGTGAAGCCATGTGTCCCAAACATTATGGTGACCTGAAATGGGGGGACTATGTATAAACACTGCTGTAATTTCCCAATGGTGAAATCAAAATGTATAAAAATAGCATTCATTAAAATCTGACAATCTGCACTTTAATCACATGTGAATTTTTCTATTGCACATCTCAAATTGTAGAGTACAGAGGCTAAAAAAGAAATGATGGGTCTGTCACAAACATTATGTAGGGCACTGTATCTCATTGGTTTTGTTGTTTGCAGGATATCTTTACTCAAGTTTTTACTGAACTGGAAGTTACGTGAGACAAGAAATTAAGGAACATGTTTAACGTTGCTTGTTGGTATCTATTTTTTTGAAATTCACCAGCCTTCTCAAGGTATTAATTGAAATTAAAATCTACTTGTTTGACAACATAGGATTTTGAAATTTTTACTTAAAAAAAAAAAAGCTTCCTTATATATCTGCAAGATAAATGAGGAACTGTCAGCTTTGCAATGCCATAATTACAGGCTCATGTTTACAATGATCTTCCACATGTCAGAGAGGGACAGAAGGGGAACAACCAGAAACTGAGTTTCAAGAGTTATGGAGGAATGTCAAAAAGCAAGACCTACATGGCAGTAATCATTGGATTGCTCCAAATCCCACAGAAGTGAAAATGAGGATAACAGGATAGAATAAATGAACATGTCCAGATAAATGTAGCGGGAAGGAGGGGTTAAGATTCATGAAACATAATTATTTCTGGGGAAGCAAAAACCATGGTGTGTTGCATTTAACAGCCAAAGTACTCAAGAAAGTAACTTGTGCTTTAGGATGAATTTCCATTAACTTGGTAAATGTTTGGACACCAGGATGAAGCACTTAGAGAAGGAAAACGTTTCACAAAGGACAGAGATAATTAGTGTAAATTCAAAATATTTCCAAAGTAGGAATGATCAGACAGGGTGAAATAACACAAATAAAATTAAAATTTGGGATACTCGTGTGTTAAATGAATATGGTGTCATCACATTAGCAATAACAGAGATCTGGACTGAAGGAGGTTCTTAATGTCCCTGGCTTTAAGGCAGAATAAAACTCGAGAGTGAAAATATTAATCAAATAAACTTGTAGTAAGGAAAGAGTTAGCTGAAGGTTCAGAGATCTATTAAAATAGAACAAAGAAACAATAAAAGAGGCATTATATTACTGGTTGAAAACTATGGAGCACAAGTTAATGGAAAGGATACAGCTGTAAGGTTGCTAGAAAATAACACACAGTTATCAGTGAGTACTGATGATGAAAGACGGATTGTTTTCTCTGAAGCATCAGAGGCTGAGGGTTGCCCTGATAGAAGTATATAAAACTATGAAGGGCATAAATAGGAAAGGTAGTTTGTCTCTCAAATCTCCTTTTGGCCTTATTCATCTCACTTCAAATCCCGAGGGCGTAGATTTGAAGTGAGAGGAATAAAGCCTAAAGATGATTTGCGAGACAAATTAAAAAAAAATACAGAAAATGTTAAGTGCCTGGAAACGCGATGCCAGGGGAAGTTGTATCATAGCAGCATTTGAGAGGCATTTGGATAGAGACATGAACAGGTCAGGAGTAAAGAGCGATGGACTATGGGCAGACAGATGGAATTGGTTAGATTGGCATCATGGTAGGTTTCAGACATCTCTTGCTAAAGGGCCTTTCAGCTTGTTCCTGTGCTGAATTGTTCGCTGTTTTATGTTTGTGTATTCCAATAACAAACATCCATTGAACAAGGAATAGTGAAATGGGTGGTTATGTGACTAATGAAAACAGAGTGAGAATTGTCTTCAGATGCATTTTACAAGAATGATGACGTGCCAAATAAGTAAGTATTATGAAATCACATGGGATTCAGGAATAAAAATATGGTGTGCATATTCAAAGTTTTAAGATAGTTAAAAATACAGACTTTTGGTTAAGTTAGGTATAAATATAGCATTAAATGTCTCAGCTGGAGCAGTTACATTTTGTACATTACCTTTACGAAATGCTCCAAAACAGAGGATACTGAAGCGATTTTCTAGATGATATTAGGAATGAGTGACTTCAGCCACGTGGAAAGTGACAAAAAAATCTTTAATCCTCTAAAAAAATCTTCAAAAGGAAATATGGAGAAATAATTCAAAAATCACACTTGTTAAGCTAAATAAGAAAAACATTTTTCTAGGAACAGGGAGTCTCAGCAACCAGAGGACAGTTTTAGGGTAATTCACACATTAAGCAGACTAATATGATGAAAAGTAACATTATGGCAAGTTTTTGTGATTTGAAGCACACTGGCCAAGAGTGCTGAAAGGAGATCTAGAAGGTGGAAAACTCACCAGATATTGGAAATGAGCAATGTAGATCTCATTTGGATTGTTTGAGAGTTAGCAAAAGCATAGATAATGAGCTAAATGACCACTCCAGAGGCGGCATTGTGGCACAGCGGTAGAGTTGCTGCCTTACAGCGGCAGAGACCCGGATTCGATCCACACAGGGTGCTGTCTGTATGGAGTTTGTCCGTTCTCCCCATGACCTACGTGGGTTTAGTCAGCGAGCTCCCACACTCCAAAGATGTACAGGATTGTAGGCTAATTGGTGTGATAAAATTGTAAATTGTCCAAGTGTGTGTAGGATAGTGTTAGTGCGCGGGGACCGCTGGTCCGCATGGACTAGGTGGGCCGAAGGGTCTGTTTCCGCACTGTATCTCTAAGCTAAACTGTTACCTAATATAAAAGTAAAAAAAGGAATATAATTTAAATAAAAAAGGTAGATCACACGAAGACATGTCGAATAACACCAAAAGGTTCCGAGATCCTGATTATAGTTTACATACCATCACCATACATTATTATTAATGCACAATGTTAACACAAAAATAAATAAAACATTTATAGGCCTATATATGTAATGTACTCTGTCTGAGCATTAATTTGTATTATGTTCAGTGAAATACGTAAGGCTTGCGTGTCAGCTTATGAGAGATAAAGCATTAAAAAAAATCAATTTATTCAAATGTTCATGACATAAAGCAGCTCAGATTGAATCCAATGACACTTGAGTCTTTATTTAAGAACAGTGGAGGGAGCCCTGCCCCTAAGAAGGGAAATTGCTGGCTGACATGCTCGCTGGCAGAGTACAAAAGGAAAGGCAGGATGTACCATCAGCTTTCATTCAATTCCAAATAACCTGGAACCCATAAACAAGATACTATATGAAAGTGTGTGCAAATACTTAGATGTATCTATTTATGTAAAAAAAAAACCTCTGCATGCACAAGGAAGAGACGGCTCACTGAGAACTTTTGCTCCATGAGAGAAAGTGTACAGAGCTAACTGCCACATCAGTTGAGAGGAAGAAAATTAGCGTCTTGTTTTGGTTTGCTCAGCACTGAGTTTATCTTTGATCTAGCAAATCCAGCAATGAGAGGATTGCTGCAATGCAAATGAAATTGTTTTTAAAGCACTAAGAGATGACTAATATTTCCTATGGCAGTTTATGGGCAACACACACACACAAGTGAAATGATACTCCATTTAATTAGAAAAGGGTTGGGAGTCCAAAATCTGTCTCGGTAAGTTTATAATATGCGGATGTTGCAGGGGAAGTAATAGAGGCATATCGCAACAAAAATTTCCTTCCTGGTAGAAGAAAGAAAGTAATTTAGTTCAGGCTATAGTAGCTCCAACAGCTCAAAGACTGTGATGTTCTGGGGTATTAACACGTCTAATTTTCTGGAATTAACTGTTTACTTTTGGAAAACGTAAAATAATTATAAGCAGATGTGGAAACTAGCTTTAAAAAAAGAAACAAATTCAAGTTACATCAACATATTTGATATCCATTAGATATGCCCTTTTATTTTAAAATGTGTAAAATTGAGACTTTAATAAAATATCCCAAAACAATTTTTTTGCATGTTGTTAGGAGTAATAGATATTTCTATTAAGTCAACTTCATAATCAGATTGTAGTAATGGCCACACCAACAAAACATTTTTTTTAATGTTATCTTAAGATTACGATCCTCAAATTCTTAAAAAATAAAACCGTGATGTTTTGAAATAGATTCAAAGGATCTTGGGCTGTAATATAAAAGCATTGAATTAACCCATGTGAAATCCATTGCCAGTTGCTTTAAACGGTACACTGACACATTACTTGAAACGACTCAACATCTTTCTTAAAACAACATCTTGGGCAGTTAAACTTCAAGAAATTTTATATTATTATTTACCAATTAGCAAGCAATATTTCCACAGTTGAGATTTGTAACAGTTAAATTAAAGATTGCTATAAAAGTGAATAGAAGGGAAGCAGCTTTTGTAAATGAAATACATTGATAACAAAGGGCAGTGGTTATTGATTCAATCTACCTCATTAAGTCAGCTACATAAACATTAAGCAACAGTATTTTTCTCAACATATACAGCTAAGATTATCAAGAAAAACAATATTCCATTTACTCAACTTCAGGGCTGAACCCTGAATATCCCAAAGGAAAGCAAGTCCAGTTATATTAACTGCTTTATTAGCAAGACAGGAAGTACAAACACCTTTCACTCCCTTTTTAATATTGTCCAAAAGACCCAGCATGTCAAAGAAAGTTATTCATGACAGGAAGCCAGGAATTTTTTCCAGATTCGGCAACAAGGAAGGAAGAAAATGGTTTGCCTCAGCTGTCCTCTGTTTTTCAAGTCCTATTTAGAGCCAACTGAGTAGGAAAGGGGGTGGAAAAAGTAAATGAAAAGGAACAATGTTTATCTTTGAACAGATTTGTGATGTTCTCCGCAGTTGCAAGAGAAAGAATTACAAAATATTTAAAGATAAAAGACCTGTTCACTTAAAGATGGCAGTCCAAAATATCGTCTATCCACTAACTGTAAATCATGTGCAGTAATTTAAAACTTAATGTGTTTTTTTTGGACAAATAGAATCTCTGTTGTGAATATATCTACAATAGGGATTTTAAATCCAGCTTTTAAATTATGAACACCATTTTTCAAAATAAGGCACAAAACTCCCCGGTCTTGCATAGTTATCTGGATTTTAGACAAACAGGTTATTTGTGGATAAAGGAGTTGAATGTTATGATGCAAAATCACATGTATGTCATCAGAAAAGTAGAAATCTCTGCAAAATGAGGGGTCAAATGATTTGCTTGTAATTACATACGCACTATGGTGTTCATCACATTATTCTCAGGAAGTTTGTTTGCCACAGAACTCCCACTTAGCCATTTTGCCCAGTTAAGTCCTGAGAAATGGACTCCAGACTATTCTGTTAAGATCCGACAGCCAATAGTGTCATGTGTTCTCAAGTTATCAACTCGTTTCAGAAAGAGATATCAATGTCGCTCCGACCAAAAAAGAAAACAACACGTGCATAAAATTCTTTACGCTGGTTTGTTTGGGACATTTTAAAAATACTCTGCAGATTTAATTTCCACCATTTGTTTGGTTAGCTGTCGATCTACTTTTGGGTGCATTACAATTGTTGATACTGATGGTGCCCTGGAAACTCCGTCTGTGGATTTGTGTGAAAATTGAATTACACTTGCGATATTATGGTTCATTATTGAGGAAATAATTTTGCTAAAGCTCGTGCACGGGCACCAGCCATACATAACAAATGATACTTATACTAGACCAAAGCTTGTGCGCTGCATGTAATCAGTTTTCTGCATTATGGGAGGGATATTGATTATAATAAAATGGACGCAGCCAACTTTCACCAGGATGTAGCTTGGTATGAGGAAAAATAAATGCAACAAGCTTAAATTTTAAATTGGTTTTCTTCAGAATAAATAAGAGGAATTTAGTAGAGATGTTTATGATTATGATGGAATGGAATAATGGCCTCATTAGTTCATGCAAATTGAAGTATTTTAATCGCTGTTATCAAGCCTAACATTTATAGTTAGGTGCTTGTTGATGAAGTTTAAATATAGCCCTGTACTTCTAACATCTGTCTCCTCCTAAACAATGAAAGCAGTCACTTCAATATTAGGCTGGCATCCAGTTAAAAACTATGCAACAATAAAAGGTTACTACATATTTTATTTGCAAATTTAGAACATAATCTGTCCTTACACCAGTGAAATATTAAGATGAACTGCCTTTTAGATGAGGTGATACCAAGACACCTTCTGCTTATTCATAAGTCTTCTAAAAAGTCCCACAACACAACTAAATAACACACAGCAAATTCTCCCTGCGCCTTGGAAAACAGTTCTCTATCAACACCACCAAGAACAGACCCATTGGTCATATATCTAAGTTGCTTTCTATGTGGTCTTCATGTGAGGCACAAATTGCTGCCATATGATACTTACATAACAATTGTGACTGCACTTAAAAGTGATTTGTTCTGAGGTTGTGTTATGACTCTACAAAAGTAATTTATTCTCTGCTGTGCTGCGGAGCATCAGTGCAAAGCACCACTTTGAGAGGTAAAACAGATGCTGTGAAGTGTTTCCGAGCACTGGGAAGAAATTCCCAGCCATTCAACTCAGGGAGCACAGCTCATTTTAATAAAACCTACCTATGACTTGATTTTGCAAACTTGTATCAGAAAATTAAACATTAAAGCCTTCATTTCAGATTTTCGACATTCACTTTTTTTTCTTCTTGGCCATTAAACCTTTTGCACTCTTTATAATTATACCATATCACACAGACTAGACTTCCATACACTTCGCACTGCCTCGAAAAAGCAGCAAACATAATCAAAGACATGTCCCATCCCAGTCATTCCTTCTTCTCCCTGTTCTTGTCTGACAGATGGTACAGAAGCTTGAAAGTGCAGATCATCAGATACAGGTACAGCTTCATGTCTTCTGTTGTCAAACATTTGATCGGTTCTTCCATAAGCTAGGGTAAGGTCCAAATCATCTCTATCCCACTGAGCACATTGGACTTTGTCTATGGAACTGATGTGTGGATCTTGAAACTATGGAACTTGTTTTTGCCAACTTTGTAAATAATGTTAAATGTTACTGATATTTAGAGACATTAAAATATAACTGAAAATTAATTTTAGTTGCAATATGTTATTTAAAATTTCAGGAAATAAATCGCAAATCATAAATAAAAGTTGTCTTGTCATTAACTTTCTTCGTTGAAGTCCCCAAATCTGTTCTGAAATCAATGGGTTTGCAGATTTTGCAACATGTGTGGAATAATGGTAGGTTCAATACTTGCATCTTTGCTCATACATGCTCTCAAGTCCAGGACTTGCTGGCAATTAAATGGAGCGATACCAGCGGTTCAATTCAAACCTGACATAATGCATCAATAAAGTCATGTTCTTTGTGAATGTCAGGGTACAATGGACATGCAGAGTATAAAGAGTGTGTACAGATTGCTAAAAATCATACGGTGAAATCTTTGGGGACAAAGAAATGTGATTACATGCCTGACTAAAATAAATGGAATCACCTTGACTGAAATACTGTAAGCAAGGGCTTCAATGAAAGAAATGCCCTTCCCAAAATAGCACATGATTTAATTCAGCAATTCTGAAAATCGTGAAATCTTCAACAGATCTGAAATCTTCTGCAGATGCATTATGTCGGGATGCATCACAGCATTGTGGACGCAGCTCAGCCCATCACACTAACAGACTTCCATTCCATTGACTCCATTTATACCTCACGCTGCCTTGGCAAGGCCAGCAGCATAATCAAGGACGAATCGCACTCTGGCCACTCCCTCTTCTCCCCTCTCCCATTGGGCAAAAGATATAGAAGTGTGAAAACGTACACCTCCAGATTCAAGAACAGTTTCTTCCCAGCTGTTATCAGGTAACTGAATCATCCTGTCGACAGCTAGTGAGCAGTATTGAACTACTATCCACCTCATTTAAGACCCTCGGACTATCTTTGATCAGACTTTACTGGCTTTATCTTGCACTAAACATGATTCCCTTTATCATGTATCTGTACACTGTGGATGTACATTGTAATCATGTATGACTGGTTAGCACGCAACAAAAGCTTTTCACTGTACCTCAGTACACATGACAATAAACTAAACTCAACTCAAACTAAACTAAACTCATGTACTCGTTACTGCTAGTCTCTGACTGGAATAAACATTATGACAGGACTTAAAAAATCTAAACCAAACTCCAGGATTTTACTTTCAAATTTAGAAATAGTACTAAATAAATAGAGATGACAGGAGAAATCATTTTGATATTCAATAAAGTGTCTAAAAAGTTGTTGGAAGCAGATTCAGTAGTGATATTCAAAGTCGAAAACTTGAAGGAAAATAGAAGCAGATAAGGAAAGAATTGTAGAGTGAGCCCAGTTAGGGTGTTCTACCAGAAGTTAGCACTGGCTTTATGGGCTGAATGGTCTCCTTCCAATTTATATCATTCTACAAGTGGGGGGGATAGGACTGATGAGAGTGCACTGAGCATACACTGAGTGTACTGAATCCTATATTGCAAGAGAAAATAATGATTGAATGCACTTAATATCGGTAATTACCATCATTTCATACATGCAAATTATATCTATCTGAAACATAGAAAATAGGTGCAGGAGTAGGCCATTCGGCCCTTCAAACCTGCACCGCCATTCAATTTGATCATGGCTGATCATCCAACTCAATACCCCATACCTGCCTTCTCTCCATACCCCCTGGAATCTGAAATAGCACTGCCACTTTTTTCCTAGTATCTGCAATCGCTTGCTTTTATAGTTGGTGATGGAGATATTTATGAAGCCACTCCTTCCTTTTAGCTGCTAATCTAATACCACCTTTCACGATTTGATGTGACACAACTATCTATCTTTGATCTGATCCAATGATTGTGCAATCACATAGCTTTATCTACACAAACGGTTTCCTTTGTTTAGCAAGCTTGTCGTCCTACCTTCACCAGATCAGGGTGGAGCTGGGAGTTGCTTTTTGCATGCTTTTCTACATTTCATAAAAAGTAATTTAGAGAAACAATATTGTATCTGAATATTCAAAAACTTGACTGATTCAGTGAATAAGTTAAAGTATTATTAGAAAATAAAAGTATACTAATTTACTGTCAGATGAAAAGTTTGCAAAACATATCCCACCATGTGAATCTTTTTGTTTCCTTGTTTCCATGTCCTCCCTATTACAACAATAATCTTTTGGATTCTTTGGACAGGAAATGTTTAGAAGGATATGGGCCAAATGCAGGAAAATGGGACCAGCTTGGCATCTCGTTCAGCACTGTTTCTATACCGTAGGACTCTGTAACTCTAATCTTGTTAATTATGTGTGTGAGAACTTAAAGGAAAAGAGGAAAGATATAATTGCCTCCGGAGTGAAATAGTGGAGTAGTATTTTTAGTCCAAATAAATGTTTTTGAGCCTGTCCAGCAAGAGGAGGAAATAGGTACATGACCAATCAAGAGGCAACTGTCGTTTATTTTTATTTAGGGTGGAGAAAACGTTAATATGACCAAGTTAATGGTAACATATTTTTGATTTTAACCCTGGAAGAGTCTGTTTCTTCTACTTTTAATCTGAAAATCTGTCATTAATTTGGTAACTTTTATCAAGCTAACCAATGCATGACAATTAGCAATAGATGTAATTTGACGAATCATGCTCTCCAAAGAAGCTTGAGGAAGAAATGTAAAGGGTCTCAGAACCAAGGGACTAGCGTTTCCCCACTATTCATTGGTTTATGCAGAGCTTTCAATTTTCATTCTCCCTTCCTTCCATAGTTCTGCTATCTTAAGTCCGATACAACATGCTGCATGTACCAGCTTCAAACCAAAAAGTACATCAGTACAGATGCACACAAAAATGCTGGAGAAACTCAGCGGGTGCATTTTTGTGTACCTTCGATGTTCCAGCATCTGCTGTTCCTTCTTGAACACTCAGTACAGATGCATGCAGTTTGTTGTTACATCAAAATTAAATTGCAATTGTAACTCTTAGCAAAAGTGGTCATGGGCATCTTACAAAATAAACATGAGATAATCCAAAAGAGATGTTTTCCCCTCCACAAGCTCCTACATGCACATGGGGAGCATTTACCGTAGTCTAATACCGTAATTCCTCATTCACAAACATTAGTCACTCTTCGTTCACATCAAGAAGCAACAACTACTGGACAGGACTCGCTTCTTCTGTTCAGTTTACAATGCCTAGATCACGGTAATGCAAATAACGGGATTTGGTGCAGGAAATGCATATTGCACTTACATATTAAATGATATGTTCAATCATGCTTTATACTTAACTGTACACAACTGAGAGGGCAATTAATCAAATGCACACAAATAGGTCCAGCCCAATATGCCAACAAGGTGGGCCGAAGGGCTTGTTTCCGTGCTGCTTAGCTCTGTGATTCTAAAACTCATAGATCAGGCCATTCCTGCTAAGTCTTCATCACTTGTCCTGAAACTAATACCTACAGAGGGTCTGACAATTACATGCAACTATGATAAGTGTAGCATAACACTTTAAAGAGGCCAGATAATGAAAATATGGAGATTAAATAAAGGTAGTATTTGATGTCCAATGATTTATTTAAGTCTTTTCTGACTCAAATAAAAGTAGATTTATATTTAACTTCTAGCAAAATATTTTCATGTAGGGTGAAGCAAGTCAGACACTGGCTGATTGACAAATACAGTTTGGCAAAGCTCATTTGCAGTCATGGTTAATTTGCTTTCATGGCTATAAAACATGGAAGAAAACAGAAGCCAATGTGATTTACATCCAAGCTTGTACAGACTTCGAGTATTGAGTGAAATGAGCAAAAGCTGCAAAATGGACCTCCATATTTCGTCCTCCAGTGAAACAGACAGATGTACTCAAAGCTCACCTTGAAATAATTTATAAAATATAACGATTTAAAGAGCTGTCAGCAAAACGCAATAGTTCCAGTTTGAAGAGGGAGATCTGAAGCTATATCATCGGTGAATCGCAGGTAAAGAACATTGGCAGTGATCAGTCAAACCATGCACCTATTGGCAACATGTCAACTAGGTATACTTATCAAATTTAAGTAATGGACTATACAAAAGAGTTTGCTGCTAACAAAATCCACAGAAATATTACATGGACCTGAAGTAAACATTTCCAGATGGATCCTGACAATAAATTCTTCATGCAAGAAAATGTCAGCTTCCATAAATCTATGATACAAGAGAGATCACTTTTATTCTTTCAACCTGACTTCCCACTGCTACTTGAATATACTATTCAATTTCTTTTCCATAAAATACAAATATTTTAAGCAATAATGAAGATAAAAAATGACACATTTTTACATGCAAGCTGGTAGGATTTGTGGAGGGAAAGCTCCATATGTATTAATTTCAAACAATAACTGTAAACATTTTACGATGATGGATATATGTGTACGTGTTCCAAATGAAGTTCACATGGCAGGAAGAATACCCATTTGTGTGCTAAAGCCAAGTCAACTTTCACTTTGGCATAGGTTGTTCTCAAAAGTTACAAAATGAGTAATTCTTAAAGCTCCTCTTTTTAACATTCATGGCACAAAGATGATCGGAGAATCACTATGTCAATCTACTGCAATACATATTTGGAGCTCAGTTGAAATGATTGCGCTGACTTCTGAACTAACTATTAAGCTTAAAGACAGTGCAGTACATCAGTAGAATCATACTGACCATTTTGTATGATTAGATAGTGGATTCCAAGCTTGCATGTTATGCCTAGTGCTCAGCTTCGTTGTTTTTTATCATGCAGCCCTGCTAATCATGCTTATAATGTCAGGTTATATGCTTGGGAGAATCCCTCAACATGATGGCTTGAAACATTTCTTCATCCTGGGGATCTTATGAGCAAAGAACAAAAGATAAATGAAAATTAGAAACTGCAGATGCTGGAATCAGAAAATGATGGACATACACAGCAAGTCAAGCAGAATTTGTGGAAAGGGGAAAACAATTAGCATTAAATACCTTTGGTTCATGTCAAGTTAGAGCAGCAAAGCTTTGGATAAATGGAGAATGCAGGCATATAAATGGTTTGTGCAATTTGCAGAGATGTTATCAATGGTGAGAATTTTCAATATATTGAGAAATTGAGGAACTACTATTGTTCTTCTTAGAGAAGGAAATGTTGAAGGAAGATTAAGCATTTTTGAAAGACTAAACTTAAGGAGAAACTATTTCCTGTAACAGAGGTATCAATAATCAGAGGACATAGATTTACGATAATTTCAAAATGTAGCAGGTGATAACAAAGCATATATTTATGCAGCAAGTCTCACAAGACTCAAAGAATTGTGGTAGCAGATTTCAGAACAACTTACAATAATGAATTAGATATGTACTTGAAATGACTAAATACAGTGCATTCAGAAAATATTCAGACCCCTTCACCTTTTCCACATTTTGTTACATTACAGCCTTATTCTAAAATGGATTAAATTGATTTTTTTAAAATCATCAATCTACACACAATATCCCATAATAAAAAAGTGAAAACGGATGTTTAGACATTTTTGCAAAGTAATGAAAAATAAATAACTGAAATATCACATTTATTCAGTATTCAGACCATTTACTCAGTACTTTGTTGAGGCACCTTTGGCAGCGATTACAGCCTTAAGTCTTCTTGCGTATGACACTACAAGCTTGGCACGCCTGTATTTGGGCAATTTCTCCCATTCTTCTCTGAAGATCCTTTCTAGCTCTGTCAGGTTGGATGGGGAGTGTCGATGCACAGCTATTTTCAGGTCCCTCCAGATATGTTCGATCGGGTTCAAATCCGGGCTCTGGCTGGGCCACTCCAGGACATTCACAGACTTGTCACGAAGCCACTCCTGTGTTGTCTGGCTGTGTGCTTAGGGTCATTGTCCTGTTGGAAGGTGAACTTCCGCCCCAGTTGGATGTCCAGAACTATCTGGAGCAGGTTGTCATCAAGGATCTCTCTGTACTTTGCTCCGTTCATCTTTGCCTCGATCCTGACTAGTCTCCCAGTTCCTGCCGCTGAAAAACATCCCCACAGCGTAATGCTGTCACCACAATGCTTCACCGTAGGTATGGTATTGGCCAGGTGATGAGGAGTGCCTGGTTTCCTCCAGACGCTTGGCTTTCAGGCCAAAGAGTTCAATCTTGGTTTCATCAGACCAGAGAATCTTGTTTTTCATGCCTTTTGGCAAACTTCAAGCGGGCTGTCATGTGCCTTTTACTGAGGAGTGGCTTCTATCTGGCCACTCTTCCATAAAGGCCTGATTGGTGGAGTACTGCAGATATAGTTGTCCTACTGGAAGGTTCTCCCATCTCCACAGAGGAACTCTGGAGCTCTGTCAGAGTGACCATCGGGTTCTTGGCCACCTCCCTGACCAAGGCCCTTCTCCAACGATTCCTCAGTTTGGCCGGGCGGCCAGCTCTGTGAAGAGTCCTGGTGGTTCCAAAGTTCTTCTATTTAAGAATGACGGAGGCCACTGTGCTCTTCGGGACCTGCAATGGTTTTATACACTTCCCCAAATCTGTGCCTCGACAAAATCCTGTCTTGGAGGTCTATGGACAATTCCTTCGTCTTCATGGCTAAGGTTTTGCTCTGACATGCACTGTCAACTGTGGGACCTTTGTAGACAGGTTTGTGCCTTTCCAAATTATGTCCAATCAATTTAATTTACCACTGGTGGAGGCCAATCAAGTTGTAGAAATATCTCAAGGATGATCAATGGAAACAGGATAAAAAAATAATTTAATCCATTTTAAAATAAGGCAAAATGTGGAAAAAGTGAAGCAGTCTGAATATTTTCTGAATGCACTGTATACAGGGCATTGAAGAGCAGGAAAATAGATCTAATTCAACTACTGGCACCTTCTTTATCAGTACATTTGCTGCCTTTCAGATCTGTTAACACAGTTAGAAATAACATCAAATTAAAATATATTAGGACTAGTTTTGTGTCAGTTAACTTGAAACTATATGAGTGATTTATCCCTTCAATGTAGTTTCATCCTGAGCCCAAACCCTACCATGCTGCGTGTCACAGATAAATGACTGAAAGAGGAGATATTATTTTGACTGTTCTGATGAAGGGTCGCCAACCTGAAATGTTGATTCTGTTTCTCTTCCCACAACTGCGGCCAAGCCTACTGACTATTTCCAGAATTTTTGCGTCAGAATTTTAGCATTGGGAACTTTTTTTTTTATTTTAAAAAAATTTTCCCCTCCATGAGGAATCAGTTTTCAATGAATGGTTGGATTTGGGTCAAAAAAAGTGTGCTCAGTTACTAATACCAGATGGTCTAGTAGTTCTAACAAGGTATTTATTCTGCCAACTTTCCAGAGGGCAGTTCAATCGAAGTCAGGTGCAGATAATACACAATTCGTATTCTGCTCAGAAATATCATTACTAAAAATATTGGAAACATTCAGCAGCTCAGTCAGAATCTTTGGAAAGAATCTGACACAAAAAAATCATTGTCAACTGACATTTAGTACAGACAGTGAAAGCTTAAGTGAGACCAAATGTAATCCCTTTAATTAAGGCAAGTATGGACTTGAATTGCGGAACGTTCTTTTTGATGATTACCAAGAGGTAAAAGAAACAACAGATTTAGTTTATAACTTCCTTGTTCAAGGTGGTCTTTCCTTTACTCCTGCAGCTACTAAGGAGTGGTGTCTTTCATCTTTGAAGAGGGCTTCACTACTGAAGGCAATGACTATCTCACACATTTAATGCCTCAAGGCATTGTGCAAGAATGGGCATCACTGACATTGAATGTGAAAAGGACAATAATGAGGAATTACAATTTTAATTTTCTTGAAACCCAAATGATTCAACAAAATAATTTCCATAACAATTTTGCAAAGGTTTCCCAGAATGGAGCTGCCATAACAAAAAGAAAACCAAAAAAATCAAATGAAAAGTACTGCGACTTTGAGCTAATGCCCTGTCTCGATTTCAACAATATTCTTGGAATGGGTTGCAGGTGTTTCCCCAAGGCCTTCAGATACTAAAATAGAAAACTTCAATTACATTATTTGTACAATCGTTGCAGATATGGTAAGTAGTTTAACACATAGGCCACATCTTCCATTTCCCCAAAACCAATAGCTGGCTGCTTGTCTCTTTGTTTTAGCGTAACCTTCGACACAGCCTTCCACTGAGAGCCCAACCTCCAACACAGAGCACGGCCACTGCTTTCTTGATTTTCTAAACCACGGAACACAATCAGGGAGGATAGGTGACTACACCTCCACAATGATTCTCAACCCTGGTGTCCGCAAGGATACGTTCTCAGTCCCCTACTATACTCCCTATACCCTCATGACTGTGTGGCCAAGCGCGCTTCTAACTCCATCTACAGGTTTGCAGCCGACACCACTGTGAAGGGCTGTATCACAAACAATGACGAGACGGATTACTGAAGGGAAATAAAGAACTTCGTAACAAGGTGTCTGGACAACGACCTCTCCCTCAATGTCAGCAAGACAAAGGAGCTAGTGATCGAATTCAGGATGCATGGTGGATGGAGTACATGCCCCAATCAGCAACAATGGTGCAGAAGTAGATATGGTTGAGAGCTTCAAGTTCATTGGCGTTGATATTACCAATCATTTGTCATGGATCAACCACATTGATGCGACAGCCAAGAAAGCACACCAATGCCTCTACTTCCTGAGGAGATTGAAGAAATTCGGCATGTTTCAAATGACTTTTACAAACTTCTACAGATGCACCATAGAACACATACTATCGGGTTCCATCACAGCTCAGTTTGGGAACCTCTGCCCAAGACCACAAGAAATTGCAGAGTTGTAGATGTCGGTCACTCGAGCACACTGACCAGACTCACCACCATTGACTCGATCTACACTTCACACTGCCTTGGAAAGCGGTGAACAATATCAAAAATTATCCCACCTCAGTCATTCCTTCTGCTCCCTACTCCCGTCCAGCATCCCATCCAGAAGGCACAGAACCTTGAAAGCACGCACCAGCAGCCTGAGGAACACCTTCTTCCCTTGTTATCAGTCTTCCGATAGTAAACTAGGGTACAAGTCGGATTCACCTGTACCCCATTGTGGACATTGAACTTTGTCAACTCATCTGATGGGCAACAATGCTGAGAACTATATCCTGCACTCTGTATCTTCAATTTTGCTCTAACTATTGTACTTGAGTTTGACCTGATTGTATTTATGTGTAGTGTTGTTTGATCTGATTGGGTAGCATCACTAAAATACTAAAACTCTTCGTCTTGTTTGTGTGTGTGTATATGTGTAGCTGTTTGTGTGGTGTGTGTGTGTGTGTGTGTGTGTGTGTGTGTGTGTGTGTGTGTGTGTGTGTGTGTGTGTGTGTGTGTGTGTGTGTGTGTGTGTGTGTGTGTGTGTGTGTGTGTGTGTGTGTGTGTGTGTGTGTGTGTGTGTGTGTGTGTGTGTGTGTATGTGTGCGCGCGTGTATGTGTATGTGTGTGTGTGCGTGCGCGTGTGTGTGTGTGTGTGCGCGTGTATGAGTGTGTGTGTGTGCGCGTGTATGTGTGTGTGTGTGTGTGCGTGTGTGTGTGCGCGTACGTGTGAGACCATCTGGTTAATTCCTATTTTCTTCCAAACGCTAGACACACATTCTACTCACATTTTTCCTGTTGAGGCGATAAACATCTTCCCCTCGCTATATTTCCAAAGATTTCAATCGTTTAAAGTTTTAAAAACAGCCCGTAAACTCACCTTTTTCAGAAAAAAACCCAGAGTGACGTCACAATGCACTCGCAGGGTAGGACCAAAGATCCTATAGCGGGGCAAGATAGCTTACTCCTGCGAAATGCAATGGGCTGACGTGTAGTACGCTACGGAGGGGATCCTGGGCATTTTTCCCCGCCCATTTTAGTAACCGGAGCCTACCTGACCCGACTCGCAGTGTAATCAATGTTGTGGGGCAACAGTTTTTATGAGTGATATAGGGTTAGATTCATAATTCTGTTAGTCCATACTTCTGTTAATTCTTGTCAAGAATAAAATGTTTATAAACACACATACATGAATGTGATATAAATTTATGTAATCATATAACACACACAATTATATTTCTTCTGATTTTTATATCCAATGATGAACTTTATTTCAGACTAGACAAGGGACATTAAATAAGAAACATCGTAAACCTCCCCGCAACTTCACACACACTAGGCCCTATCCCACCCCTCAACTCCCCCCCCCCCCCCCCCCAGGCACTCCCTCGCCTCCCCCACACTACAATGTCTCCCCCCCCATGCCCCTCACCCAGCTGCGCCGGGCCACGCACCTCCTCTCCCCGCTGCCCCGGGCCACACACACCCCCTCTCCCGCGCTGCCCCGGGCCGCACACTTCCCCTCTGCCCCGGGCCGCACTCTCCCCCTGCCCCGGACCCCCTCTCCCCCTGGGGGCCGCACACCCTTCTTCTTCCTGCTGCCCCGGGCCGCGCACTCCCTCTCCCCTCTCCCCGCCCAAGTCAAAGACCAAAGCGAAGATACGGCAGCGAAGGCGGAAGCAAAGATCCGATCTTTGGCCGGAAGCAAGATGGCGGAGGCTAGTTGCTAAAATGGGTCCTATAATCACCCATGAATCTGCCCATGACCGTACTGCGCGTTTGCGTGAGAGTAAGCCATCTTGCTCTGCTATAGGATCTTTGGGTAGGACGGGACACTCCGGGAGGGTGGGGCACTCCAGCGCACCTGAATGACACCACAATGCACATGCAAGGCAGAACAGGACACAGTTGGGGGCTAGGCGTGAGTGGTGCAATATTGCGTTGGGGGAACGGGTGAGTGGTGGAATCTTGCGTTGGGGGAGCAGACCCCAACGGGTCTGCACTTGGTCTAGTACAATACAAAGTTTTATCACTATACACGTGACAATAATAAACCTAAACCTAAATATAGAGAGGGGTTTTCTGCATTCATTTCCTTTCTGGAAAATATTTTCAGACCTCAATCATCCAATGGCCAAAACCATTTCTCATCATCCCTTCAGTCATTCTACCAATTACTTTTAATCCCTATCCTTAATTATAACCATATAACAATTACAGCCCGGAAACAGGCCATCTCAGCCCTACAAGTCCATGCCGAACAAATTTTTTTCCCCTTAGTCCCACCTGCCTGCACTCATACCATAACCCTCCATTCCCTTCTCATCCATATGCCTATCGAATTTATTTTTAAATTATACCAACGAACATGCCCCCACCACTTCCACTGGGAGCTCATTCCACACCGCTACCACTCAAATTATCAATGTTTCACAAGATTGTTTTAAACACCAACATTTCCCAGGCTCTCATCATTTCAAATTTTCTGCTTTTTAAACTTTTCAGAGTCAATGGTTAACACTATTTTTGCATTTTGTATTCCATTTCCCATGTTCTCGGCTAGTCATTTAACCAGTCGGACAGTTTATTTTCCTCTCACCACTTGCTTTCTCATATAAACATTATGTTGTTGACCAATTTCGAAAAATTGTACTCAGTCCGCACATGTAAGACATTAATATAGGTCATAATAGCTAAAGTCCATGCACTGATCCTTGTGGTATGAACTAGTTACAGCTCCCAACATGAAAAAATATCCTTTATTTAGGCTTATAGAAATACTCAGACATTACCTCCACTTCCACCACCCTTAATTCATTGTAATAATGTCTTATGTGGCACTTACTGAATTGTTGTCCATTAACTTGTGAGCTTTAAATCCGTTACCTTTCCAATTAAATTATCATCCCTGTCCATATGAAAGCCCATCTAAATAGTTTACCACGTCTCCTTAGAATTTGTAATATGATGATTGAAAATAGAGTTTCTATAAAACTATATAAACTCTGCATTCCTGCCTCTGCATTTCTTCCATGATGTTTACAGCGTATCCACAGATTGCACTAATTCTGCTTTTAGAATGCCAAATCAAGCGTCAATTCCGTCTCAAATAGAGTGTGAATTACAAACAGAAAGATCAATTTATTGGCCTAAAACATTAAAATGCAGATGTGAGTCACCTAGTCGTTGCTGACCATCAAGCACCCATTAACACAAATCCTATATTATTCTACCCACATTCTCATCAAGGACCCCCCAGCTTACAACACTCACATGCTACATTTAAGTGACCAATTTACCTACAAGCCTGCATGTCTTTAGGAATGGATGGGAAACAGAGCATCAGAAGAAACATACAGGGACCATGTAGCCAGCCCCAGACGTCAGGTTTGTAGCACGTTTCCCTGGAGCTGTGAGACAGCAGAGGAAGGGTGAAGAGGAGGGGGAGGGAGTGCCGGGGGATGAGGGGGAATGGATGAGGATAGGGGTAGGAAGAGGGATGGGCGTGGCGCATTGGGGGGAGGGTTGCCATGACTCGCGTCACAACGGGGATCTCTGGTGTCACGACAAGAACCCGTCAGCCGCACCGGCACAGTTGGGGGCTATGGGTGAGTGGTGGAATACTGCGTTGGGGAAACAGGGCCCAATGGGTCCCGCTTGGTCGAGTAAGATAATAAAAACCTCCATGTTCAACAATGGTCCATAACTTATTTCTTGAGTTAGCTGGATTTATATGCACAGCACAATTTATTTTAGAAACATAGAAACATAGAAATTAGGTGCAGGAGTAGGCCATTCGGCCCTTCGAGCTTGCACCGCCATTCAATATGATCATGGCTGATCATCCAACTCAGTATCCCGTACCTGCCTTCTCTCCATACCCCCTGATCCCCTTAGCCACAAGGGCCACATTTAACTCCCTCTTAAATATAGCCAATGAACTCTGTGTGAAAAAAGTTCTTCTCATCTCGGTTTTAAAGGATTTCCCCCTTATCCTTAAGCTGTGACCCCTTGTCCTGGACTTCCCCAACATCGGGAACAATCTTCCTGCATCTAGCCTGTCCAACCCCTTAAGAATTTTGTAAGTTTCTATAAGATTCCCTCTCAATCTTCTAAATTCTAGAGAGTATAAACCAAGTCTATCCAGTCTTTCTTCATAAGACAGTCCTGACATCCCAGGAATCAGTCTGGTGAACAGTCTCTGCACTCCCTCTATGGCAATGAACAATTTAACTGTTCATTGCCAGATACTGATAAAGGGCTCATGTTATCCTCCCTGTCAACCGACCTCAGTCAGGCAAACGACAACAAACAGAGTTAGCAGCAGTGCCGCTGCTTTGCGCCAACCCATAGCACGGCTTTTTAGGGCGGGCACCAACGGATGTCGAACTGGATGGCATCACCCTGCTGCAGACTTCTGCTGCCTCAAATGCAAGAAGAACAAACACTGAAAATATTTAATTCTATTAATGCCGCTATATTGATTATTTTTGCTTTACTCAATACCTCTTTGCTGTTCCTCACTGCTTCACTTGTTATTTCCTCTCTACCACTTGCTGCCTCTTTGCTGCAGTTCTTACCCCCTTGGGTGGTACATTCTGCAAAGCTCCTTTCGATCTTATGTCACCTTGCATCGGAAAAAAGGTTTTCAAAATACTCGGCAGGCCAGGAAAAGATAAAGACCCATGGCCTTTTATCAGAACTGAACTCAGCTCCCTTGCTGCTTGCTGAAGCAAAGCCGACCAGCTTGGACATGCTGCAGCAGAGCATTTCTTACTCAAACAAGTGGGTGAATATGGCTGCCAAAAGAAAGGCAGGGAAGACCGGTCATTATTTATTGGTTACTTTCAATGTTTGGAGTTGATTTTTAAAGTTGAATATGTTTCTCTTAGTATTTTGAATGTTAAAGAAGCATTTAATATTGTGTCTTTTTATAATAATTTTACTTTTGAAACCTATCCCCAAGTATTTTTTGTTCATGTGAACGTTATCATATTCACAAACATTCAATAGCTCCGATCATATTGACAACTTTGATAACCCAGTCTGGAGGGGCGAGGCCTCATGAGCTTCAAACATGGTCCAGAGGTCAGCTGGCTGCCTGGGCCAGGACATCCTGTGCTGTGCAGTGTGCAGCAGGTTGGGCTCTCACCGAAAGACTGTGTCAAAGGTCAAGCAGCCAGTTATTGGTTTTGTGGAAATGGAAGATATGGCCAATGTGTTCATCTGATTACCATATCTGCAAATATTGTACTTAGAAACAGATTGTATTATTCTTTGAGATTAAAGATGGGGGGGGGGGAGGAGGAGAAGAAATTCAAGTAAAATCAAGAATGCAATCCATTAGTGTAAAATGTCAGTGTTATTATCAGCTATATTTTAACCAATAAAAATATATTCTAAACATTGGTACATTTATATATATATATTCACACATATATATATTTGTGTAGATATATACGTCTAAATATTTATACGAATACATATCTATACAGTTTAAGAATTCACACTGACCAACTCATGGATTTGGTGCAAAATGTTTGTTTTTTTGGATATAAAAGTCAATGATGAATATAAAGCTATTTAGTTATCATAAACTTTGAGGAACACTAACACTGAAGTTGTATTTATTCCCTCCACCCTCACTATCGTGATTTAAAGTGTGCTGTGTCTTTACTTTTCCAGCTCTGATTCAAAATATTACTTCTGTTTCACTCTCCACAGTTGCTGCCTGATTTTTTCACGATTTCCAACATTTTTCCACATTTACATGAAATAAGAATGGAGGCCCATCAAGTCTATGCTGGCACACAGAGAATATACTGTATCTCCATTAATTTTACCTATAGCCTAATCTAGCAACATTCCCAGTCATTCCACCACCTACAGGACACTTGGGATGAACTTTATTTTATACAATATGAACATAATTGCTTAATTAAAATCATAATTGGGTACCATTCTAGAGCATTTAATTTTTTTCTTAAACCATAACCAACTTTGCAAAATAAAGTCACTTCATCCCCTTTCATTTGACTTTTGCCTTCCTTTCTACCTAGCCCCACAGCCCCATTCTCATGGTGTTACCAGTGCAGAGATGTGACAATTTTAGATGGTATGCTCACATCACCATGACTGCAGTTATTGCTCTTCTTTCAGTTACAGGGGGGATGATTTTGGAGTCAGCAAAGATATGAAACAAAAGCATACAATGTTTTTAATCCAGACAATGATATCATGATTAACATAAGACTTCAGATGAGCTTTACAAATAAATGACTCAGATTACATTTGCAACCACATTCTACTCTGCATTATTCAATGCAAACAATAACAATTTTGTTTCGCTGATCCCTGCGTGGGCAGGATGTTGCAAAGAGAATATGTGGGAAAATGTGAGAAAGGATCTATTAGCACTGGAGGCAGTGCAGAGAAGGTTCATTAAATTGATGTATGAAGACAAGATGAGGAGGTTGGGCTGATACTCTTTGGAGATTAGAAAGCTGAGGGGAAATTTGACCAAGTGAATATAGAGCAAAGGTTTTTCTTAGTGGCTATATCGAGGACAGAAGGAGAGCGAATGTGATGGGTCAGCCTTTTAAGATGATGGCAGGGAGGAATTTCTTCTCTCAAGGGCCAGGATTATGTGGCATGCTTTATCCCAAAGAGTTGCGAAATCAGAGCCAGTGAATATATCCAACGAGTGGACTGAAGTTCACTTGAACTGTAACCGAGTCAATGGCAATGGGAAGAGAGCAGGAAGGTCATCTGGAGGCCGTCTCACTTATGATGTTATGAGTGGTGAATTAGGATCAAGAGGCTGATTAGTCTAGTCCAGCTCTTGTTCTGAATGTTCCCTTTTAAATGTTGAACAGTGAACTTGGTCACTCAAAACAAAAATGTTGGTTAGGGTCTCTGCAGTCATTGCACTTAGGCAATCTTCTGGTCAGCCATTTGAACTGATGGTTATCTGCCCTTAAGGCAGCAAGTCAGGCAGGAAGTTTCTTCAAACCTTTTCAAATGCCAGTTTAAAATTGATACCAATTTGTTGCCAGCTTTTCAGCTGCCAATGCTCCAACTGGAATATTAAAAAAATTCAAATCTAATGCTCAGGATAAATTATCTGTTGCAATGAAAATGATCAAATTCAACTATATTTTTAAAAAAAAGCCTTTTTAATTTGCAGCATGTCAGACCATTTGTTTGGCAAGCAGTGTGTAGCGTGCACCAGGTACAAACACTGCCAGAAATGGAGCCCAACAATTTGCTCATCAAAGTCCCTGTGCCAATCAATCGCAATCTCTTTTGGTATTTACCTTATCTGTTTGTTCTCCCCATCCTTCTCTCCAATTTGATTTTCTTTTTTTTGTTCTGATGAGCAATTATTGACCTGAAATATTAACTTTGTTTTTCTCTTTCGCTGTAGGTGCTGTCTGACTTACTGAGCATTTCTGGTATTTACTGTTTTACAAAAGACATGCACTCTAAGGGTGATAAAGTGGCCCAGGTGCACCATTTGTTAGACCAAGCAGTGGTATGACATGCACCATAAATAAATACAGGCAGAAATATGGCCCAGCCATTTGTTCATGAATTTATGCTCCAATAGCAATCAATTCCAGAGAGATTGAATGAGCCCGGAAAGTGGGACATTAAGTTTGCTCAACACAGCTAGCTCCAGTGCACACAGGTGAGGGTCAAACCTCCTGTTGTAATTTAATCCGCAGTCTGACAAAAGGGCATGAACACCTGCTCAAAGTTTAATGTTCAAAAGGATTTGCATTAGCAAATATCCTGACCCTTCATAAGGCCAGGCTGGCAGGAGGTTGGAGGCCAAGGTATGTCGTCACCTATTCTGATTTTATTGTAATTTCTTTGTTAATAAACATTTAAGAGGAAATAATAAAAATGCAATATTCATTATTTTAAAGCATGGTTTAAATAATGCAACCTTTTGGAAGCCTTATTGGAATGTAAACTTTGCAATTCTGAATCATTTTGACATACAAATTGTGGTTCATAAGTTTTCTCTATTTACAAACCAGAACCAATGCAGTCTAAATTTTTTATAACCGTTTCCATTTTTGAATGGAATTGTTAGTAAATGTATTAAATTTGTAGGAACTGCAGATGCTGGTTTAAACCGAAGATAGACACAAAAAGCTGGAGTAACTCAGCGGGACAGGCAGCATGTCTGGAGCGAAGGAATGTGTGCCTTTTCTTGTCAAGACCCTTCTTCACACTGGTTAGGGATAAGGGAAACGAGAGATATAGACAATGATGTGGAGAGATAAAGAACAATGAATAAAAGATATGCAAAAAAGTAACGATGACAAAGGAAACAGGTCATTGTTAGCTGTGTATAGGGTGAAAACAAGATGCTAGTGCGATTTGAGTGGGGGAGGGATAGAGAGAGGGGGAATGCCGGGGCCAAAGATCTTATAGCAGAGCAAGATGGCCTACTCCTATGCAAAACACGTAGTACGGTCATGGGCAGATTCATGGATGATTATAGGACCCATTTTAGCAACCAGCCTCCACCATCTTGCTCCGCCATCTTGCTTCCGGCCAAAGATCGGATCTTTGCTTCCGCCTCCGCTCCCGTATCTTCTGACTTGGACGGGGAGAGGGGGTGCGTGGCCCGGGGCAGCAGGGAGAGGGAGGTGCTCGGCCCGGGGCAGCGGGGAGAGAGGAGGGGAGTAGTGCAAGTGGGGTAGTGGTGGCGCAGGAGGGTTGGGTAGGGCCGGGGGAGGGAGAGTGTAAAGATCTTATAGCGGAGCTCCGCAAAAAGATCTTTGGGAGAGAGAGGTGGGGTAGGGTCCGGGGTGCAGTGAGCATGGGGAGAGATGTGGGGTTGTGGACCACTGCGTAGGATGGGGGGAGACATTGTAGGGTGACCCCATGCATAGGGGGGGGGGGGGGGGGGGGGGGGAGAGGCGAGGGAGTGCTGGGGGGAGGGGGGGGGGGGAGAGAGTTGAGGGGTGGGATAGGGCCTAGTGTGTGTGAAGTTGCGGGGAGGTTTACAATGTTTATTATTTAATGTTCCTTGTCTAGTCTGAAATAAAGTTCATCATTGGATATAAAAATCAGAAGAAATATAATTGTGTGTGTTATATGATTATATACATTTATATCACATTCATGTATGTGTGTTTATAAACATTTTATTCTTTAACAAGAATTAACAGAAGTATGAACTAACAGAATTATGAATCTAACCCTATATCACGCATAACAACTGTTCCCCTGCAACGTTGATTACCCTGCGAGTCGGGTCGGGTCGGGTTGGGTAGGTTCCGGTTACTACAAAATCAACTCAAACACAGCTTATGAGCCATTTAAAAAGAAATGATTTAAAAAACATAAAAAAAGACAATGACCAGAGTCAAATTTTATTCTTGACAAGAATTAACAGAAGTATGAACTGACAGAATTATGGATCTAACCTTATATCGACTTTAAGCGACTTTGAGTCCTTGAAAAGCGCTATACAAATAAAATGGATTATTATTATTATTATTATATCACACACACAAACTGTTCCCCCGCAACGTTGATTACACTGCAAGTCGGGTCGGGTCGGGTAGGCTCCGGTTACTAAAATGGGTGGGGAAAAATGCACAGGATCCCCTCCGTAGCATACTACACGCCAGCCCATTGCATTTCGCAGGAGAAGCCTATCTTTGCCCGCTATAGGATCTTTGGCCGGGGCTACCTGATGTGAGAGAAATCATAATTCATACCACCAGATTGTAATCTGCCCCAGCGAATTATGAGATGCTGTTCCTCCAATTTGTACTTAGCCTCACTCTGACCATGGAGGAGACCTAGGACAGAAAGGTTTGTGTAGGAATGGGAAGGAGAATTAAAGTGTCCGGCAACTGGGAGATCAGGTAGGTTCAGGCTGGCTGAGCGAAGGTGTTCCGCGAAGCAATCACCCAGTCTACGTTTGGTCTCACCACATCTTGAACAACGGATACAGTAGATGAGGTTGCAGGAGGTTCAAGTGAACCTCTGCCTAACCTGAAAGGACTGTCGGGGTCCCTGGACAGAGTTGAGGGAGGAGGTATAGGGACAGGTGTTGCATCTTCTGCGGTTGCAGGGGAAGGTACCTGGGGATGGGGTGGTTTGGGTCGGAAGGGGCGAGTTAACCAGGGAGTTGTGGAGGTAACAGTCTCTGCGGAAGGCGGAAGGTGGAGATGGGAAAATGTAGCTAGTGGTGGGATCCCGTTGGAGATGGTGAAAATTTCGAAGGATTATGTGTTGTATGCGACGGCTGATGGTGTGGCGAGGAGATACGAGTGAGGGCCTCATCTATGATGGGAGAGGGAACATCCATTCTTAAAAAATGAGGGCATCTTGGATGTCAAAGTCAAAGTCAAAGTCAATTTTATTCATCAGATGCACCCGAAGGTGCAGTGAAATTAATTTGCCAGCAGTGATACACTTAAAAAGAACAAACAATACACAATAAGATTTAACACAAACATCCACCACAGTATTCTTCACTGTGGTGGAAGGCAACAAAGTTCAGCCAGTCCTCCTCCTTGTTCACCCGTGGTCGGGGCTATAAACCCTCCGTAGTCGCCGCTGTGGACGGCTGGATAGACAGGCCCTCTCGTCGGGATGATCCAAACTCCGACGTCAGGACGGACAAACACACTCCGCGGCTTGGAGGTCACGACTCGGCACTTTCCTATCGGACACCGCGGCTTCAGGATGTTATAGGCCTCAGGCCGGCGCTCTTCTCCGGCGAGGGATCCCAGACTCCGGATGGTAAGTCCACACCCCACCCATGGCTAGAAGCTCCGCAGATCACAGTCCCATGATGTCAACGACACCAAGCCAGTGATCGGAGCACTCCTCTCTGGTGACCTCCAGCAAGGGCTCGGCCGCTCTGCAATGGAAAGTCCACGCTGCGCCTGCTGCCGATGCTCTGGGCCCGACTCTGGGAAAGGCCGCTCCAATCCAAGGTGTTATGCCGTGAGGGAGGCGACATGCAAAAAGTCGCCTCTTCGTCAAGGAGGCGACCAAAAGTGGTTCCCCCCTGTCCCCTCCCCACCACCCCCCACTCAAGACACACCAAGAGACACCCAAACTAACATTAGACACACAAAAAAACCCACAAAAAAGCCGAAATAACGAACACGCTGCTGGCAGGGCAGCCGACTTGCAGCCCCCACACCGACCAAGTATGGCACCGTCCCGGTATGGAACACCTCATCTAGGGCGCAGATGCGGCGTAGACGGAGGAATTGGGAGTAGGGGATAGAGTCTTTGCAGGAAGCAGCGTGGGAAGAAGTGTAGTTGAGATAGTTGTGGGAGTCAGTGGGTTTGTAATAAACGTCAGTCAATAGTCTATTTCCTGTGATGGAGACTGTGAGATCAAGAAAGGGGAGGGAGATGTCGGAGATGGTCCAAGTAAATTTGAGTGCAGAATGAAAATTGGTGGTGAAAATACTACTTAACGTATATTTTACGTTAATATTTAATATTTTAAGTAGTATATTTGATTTACCTTTTGTCCCAGAAAAGTCTCTTTTGATGTTGGAATAACTGAAGACATTTTCAAAATGCAAGCTCAGTAATTATAATCGGTGATACATCTCCTATTCTTATCTTTCTATATGGTTAATTTGAACTTCATTGAATACAATAACATTCCATTTTTTAATGACCCAGCCAACAAACTCCAACTTAGAAGACTGCAAGCAGGCCTGCGGTCAGAATGGGACGGCTGTGGGTTATAACGTGCCATCGTTCCTCTCTCCCTTCCCTCTCTCTCCCCATTCTCTCTCTCCCCCCCCCCATTCTCTCTCTTTGCCCCCCTTCTCTCTATCTCTCTCACCTCTCTCTCCCTCCCTCCATTCTCTCTCTCTCTGCTATCTCTCCCTCTCTCTCCCTCCCTTCTCTCTCTCCCCCTTCTCTTCTCTCTCCTCCTCTCTCTCTCTCCATTCTCTCTATCCCTCCCTCCCAGCCAGAGCTCCATACATGTGATCAGTACAGGGAGGGCCGGGCCACTGATACTAGCCAGTGCCTCCCCAGCCATTGACCTCACCGCACGTCACTGCGTCATACGCCATCACGCCGTGTCACTGCCGTGTCAAGCCGCACATTTTTTGGTGACCTGATAAGTCAGTCAATGATGCCGGCAGTCGCCTAAAAAATCGCCAAGTGGGACAGGCCCTTGAGATCCTCCAACCAAAGTCAGAAGGCAACTGATAGTTCAGAAAGTTAAAAATATGCCCAATTCAGCTGATCAACTCTTCATTTTCATAATAAACTGAAAGTTCAATCAAGTTCTGGCACAAAATCATGGTTGAGCTTTCAGCCAAATGTAAAGTGAGCATATACAAAAAGTGCATAATGTTTTCTTGATACTTGGTCCGCTCATTCAGTTAATCTGCAATAAACGTCCATGCAATACATTAACACTCAACAAAGGATTTGTAGCAGCAGCTATATGCTGATTCTAAAATAATATAAAACACATGAACTGCAATGGAAAAGAGTATTTAGTAATGCTTTAACTGCCAAGAAAGAGAGAATATTTAAATCCTAAGAGATTTTCATTAACTTTTTTTTCCCCAAGAAAATTGCAGCTGCCACAAATTGCTCACAACAATTTCAATACTTCGAACTTTGACCACTTAAAACTAAAGACACTCCTGCATATAAATATATCTTTTTATAGCACTGTTATTACGTACTGTGAATGGACAAAGAGGGCCAATTTTGTGGCTGTACCGTCGGATCACCTCTCTGATGTGGCTGGGCTGGATGGCATCACTGTGAGTCTCCAGACCACAAGCTGCAGCACTCTGTAACATAGAATCATAAATTCTAAACTAAATCAAAAACACCAAGACAGCCTCAGATAAAAGACCTACAGTATAGAAGTATGAACAAGATTAGCTTATTAAATTGAATATATTCAAGTCTCAATAAATTCTTACATAGATGGAGGAATGGATCGTAAAAAAACCCTAAAAAAAGCATCAAATTAATTTTCTGGTTTCTTCATTTTTATATGATACAATAACACTTTAATGCCTAACCTTTAGTTACAAAATGAGAAGAAAGTTGTAGTGTTTAACTACTGTACTTCCTTGTACTTTATTTAATTGGAAATGATTGGCAAATTTAGAGTTATATAAAATTATCTGTATTTGTAATGCATTTGCAGGGTAAAGCAAAACCAATGATCATCAGCAGTGGGATTAATTCCTCAATTTATGTGAAGTCTTACTTAACGATGCCAACTAGGAAAATAGTATGTTGTTTATCCAGTGCCAGTTGAAGCACTCACAGGAATGCTACAACTGGCGTCACTGCTACAAGATTAGCTAAAGGGATGGGCAGCAGGGTTCGCGAGCCTGATATAAAACTAAAAAAACTGCAGAGACAGAATTCTGAGATAAAAAACATCATTAACATTTGAGGTTGTTGATTATTTCATGATTTCTAGCTGTGGATCTTTGCTGAAAAGTGCATTCATGTGTTGTATTGAAAATTAAATAAATTGGAAAGTGATGCCTGCAATGCTGTGCGGCACATCAATACTAAATGTGTAGGGTTGCACACAAAGAATATAATATTTGGTGAGGACCTTGGGTATCTTAAACAAAATTGAATCAACATCTTCAGAATCTTGTATTTACAATTTTAATGACACCAACATTTGTAAATGGAAAAGCTTGGCCCATTATAGAAGTATAGAAATATAGAAAAATAGGTGCAGGAGTAGGCCATTCGGCCCTTCGAGCCTGCACTGCCATTCAATATGATCATGGCTGATCATCCACCTCAGTATCCTGTACCTGCCCTTCTCTCCATAGCCACAAGGGCCACATCTAACTCCCTCTTATATATAACAATTCCGGTTACTACTCGTAACAATTCTGGTTACTACAATAGTTTCCTTCTAAAATTAATCTACCCTGTCATTTTTCAGTTCAAGAGTACTTTGTCACAGATATAACTGTCTGCTTAATTCATATTATTCATCTAATATTGTACAACTTTAAAAAAAAGGTTATATGTAAGATGGCTGAATAAGTGTACTTTAGTTGTCAGCATACGAATTTATCTCATTAATTTCCATAGCAGTAATGTAAATGTGGCCATGAAATAATATTTCTCAATCATTTGCAATGAAATAGTAAATGTGTTCTCTCCGAATAGAAGAAAACCTCATGAATGCATTTCCAATGTTTCTACACGCGTTTCTAGATTTTTCACTATGCACAATTTAACAGCTGTTCCCGAGAAAAATGTCTGATCACACAAATTAAAAATAAATCATACAAATGGTCTTCCTCTTAGTTACTTGCAGAAATACATGATCCATAAATCAAAAGCATTATTAGCCCAGTTTTTTCCCCTCTCAGTAATGCAATACATTTTACATTGATGGGAAAATAACAGAAGCTTTTCCTTTAAAGATTAACATTCCAAAGTTTCTCCTCAAAGAGATGTTTATATTAAGCATCACAAATGATATACACTTAGGCCTAACATTTTTTTCCCTTTTCCTATGAATATGACACAAAGAGTAGATCAATGCACCTTCTGTGACAAGCCTGGCTAACAAAAAGAAACCTTGCCTTGGTACTAGCTTTAAAGAGAATGTGCTGGTTGATTACCATTTCCAGACTATTTTCTTATGCAGTTCTGTTTAATTATCACTGCTGGATTAAAAAAAGTCACGCTAATGCTCTCTAACTATCTTGGGGGTAGAACAACACATATAATTACTCTTCTACAATTGCTCAAATTATATTGATCGATTTAGCTTTCCGGCACACAGAACCAATGAAAGTGGGTCTGATTCTTTCCAGTAAACTTTGTACATTCCGAGAATATTCTAGTTAAGTTTAGGTTTGCTATCATTTCCAACACGACCAATGGCTCACCCTGAAAAAGTGAAAAGTAAAATATATTTTTTTAAATGAAAGTGCTCAAATTTAATTATCCACAGAAGATATTTAAATTTCATTTAAAGTAATGATGTCATATGACCTCTGTAAAATGATGGTTATATAATTCTAGATAAAGTTACATAAACCAATGAGAAGCATATTTCATTTTTTTTTTCTCACAATCAAATATAAAACATTTGTGAATTGTGATGTGCTGCCACAGCGCATCAGTTTAGGGGCTTACATTAAGGGCATGGTGGTGCAATTGCTACGATCCTAGATTGGCTGCCAATGTTCTGGACTATTAATTTAGGAACTAAGGGTTGAACTGTCTAGATATTTAAATTACAGTCATTAACAAAATCTGGAAATTACGAAGCTTGTCTCAGAAATAGCAACAGTGAAACTTCCAAGCAAAAATCCATCTGGCTCATTGGTGTCTTTCAAGAAAAAAGTTTGTTTTCCTTACACAAGATGACCTGCATCTGATTCCAGGCCCACTAACAGTTCTTCTAGGATCACGGAATTCCAGTTCATGAAAACAGATTCTTCAGCCCACCATGTCCATCCCATCAAGCACCCATTTTTATGCCAATCCCATCCCAACCCATTTTATTCTCCTTATATTCCTATGAACCCCTCTCCAAATGTTACCACTTGTCTGCACACTAAGGGCAATGTACAACAGCCAATGATCCTACCATTCCACACATTTTTGGGATGTGGGGGAAAAGTAGAGCACCTGAAGGAAACCCACAGGGTCATAGAAGAAAGTACAAATTCCACCACAGACACCACCAGTGATCAGCATTGAGCTGAGGTTTTTGGAGCGATGGGCAACAGCTCTATTCACTGCACCACTGGTTAACGCTTAATTACTGCCGCATTGGTTAACGCTTAACTACTTTTGACTTTTTAGGAGAAATCAGCGATGGATGTTAAATCCTGGCATTGTCAGTATCATTGAAATTCAGTGACCAACAAAAAAACGCCTACCATGTTTATACATATGTTTGCTGACCCATCAACTTCTCCAGCTAGCAATGAGTCGTGTGGCAATGAGTCGTGTGGCATTGCGTTATACAACACAGAAAGGTCCCTATAGAGTTGTTCAAGCCAAGTCAAGAATTGAATGTGCAGTGACCTTTGCATGTAATGGAAACTTCACCTACATTCTATGCATGTGATAGATGTAAAAGAGCACTTTTGTTTCTTAGCAGCAAGAACATCAAATTTTGCCCCCAAAAAACTTAAGTACAAAGTTAGCTGCAACTGCTGAGCGGTATTAATGAGCCGTTAAAGAGTTTTTGGGTCAAAATTTAAACAGAGAACCATTTCCAAAATGAAGATTACACTTCATTATTTTGAAGAGCAATAGGACAATAAATAGTGTTTCAACCAATGTTTCAACCCCTGAACCAGCATCACCACAAATAAATAATCTGGTCGTAATCATTGTTTATGTGATTCTACTTCGTGGTGCCTCGTTCCCTACATATTACAGTTACTACATTTCCAAGTCCTTCAATGTTTTTAGGCATCATGAGGTTATTAGAGGCAGTAGATAAAAGCTAAACTTTTCCATGTCATCTGAAAACAGATAGATTTGCCAGAATATGAATAGTGCACAAATGGTATAAATAAACCTTTTTGGTTTGGAGGATCATTTTCAGGTTTCACCAAAAGACCGCAGCCCAAAACTATTCATGGCACATTCATGGACTTGACAACATCTTAATCTCTATTCCAGGTGTGTTCCATTTCAGCCAAGATTTGCCACGGGTCAAATTTGATTAGGTCCTCAAGCTATAATTGATTGATTGTTCCTGATCATGAGAAATTACTTCAGACAATTTTTAAAAAACTGTTAAAGGTACTTGGCATCATGTCTGGCACAGACATTGTGGGCCGGAGGACCTGTTCCTGTGCTGTACTGTTCGCAGTATTAATGTTTTTTTCATCCTTCTTTCCCTGCCTATTCATGTGTCTGTATAAATGCCTTAAATATTGCTATCATGTCTGATTCACTACTTCCCCTTGCAACAGGTTCCAGGCAACTGCCACTTGCTATGTAAAAAAAGTTGCCTCCCAAATCTCATCTGAACTTTCTCACTCTCTCGTTACTCTATGCACTGCAGTATTTGACATTTCCATCTTGAAAAAAATATTTAGACTATCTACAAGACTTTGACTGACAATAATGACTTTCATAATGTTATGCACTTTTATCAAATCTACCTCAGACTTAAAGCTCCACAAAAAGCAATCCAAGTTTGTCCAACCTTCCCTTAGGGTTAAATACACTCCAAACCATGCAACATCCTTTTGAAGCTCTTCTGCATCCTCTCCAAAGCCTCCATGTTCTTTCTGTGACATGGCAACCTGAACTGTACACAATACTACAAATGTGGCCTATCCAAACTTTTCCATAGTGCCCTATCCAGCTCACATATTGCCCTGATCGCTGAAGGCAAGTATCCCATTCGCATTCCTTACTAGTCTTTCTCACTGATTTCAGGGAACGTCCGACTTGCACCACAACATCCCTCTGCACATCAATGTTCTTAAGTGTTCTGCAATTCACTGTCTACTTTCCTCTTACATTTGATCTCCCAAGTACAATACCTTAAACTTTCCAGATTAGATTTCTCTGCTCATATTGCCAATTGATAAATATCCTAAAGTATCTTTTGATATCCATTCGCAGTATCCACAACTCTGCCTATTTTTGTATCATCTGAAAACATGAATCAGTTCACCAACATTTTTGTCCATGTCATTTGAATTTGAATTTGAATTTGATTCCTTTATTGTCATTTAGACCTTTTGGTCTGAACGAAATTATGTTGCCTGCAGTCATACACAGAACCAATAAAAACAAAACATACAATAAACACAAATTAAACATCCACCACAGTGAGTTCACCAAGCACATCCTCACTGTGATGGAGGCAAAGTCTTAGTCTCCGTCTCTTCCCTCCTTGTTCTCCCTCTGCACTGAGGCAATCGATCCAGGCCGGAGATGCCGCCCTCCAGTCCAGCGGACCTCCGTGGTGATGTCGCCGCCGCCGAAAGCCGGAACGCCGTCTCCGCTCCGAGTCGGCCCGCCACAGCTCCAGGCCGCCACCCCAGCTCCTGGTCCCGCAGTCTCCGCTCCGAGTCGCCGCCCCAGCTCCTGGTCCCGCAGTCTCCGCTCCGGGCCGCCGCCCCAGCTCCAGGCCGCCGCCCCAGCTCCTGGTCCCGCAGTCTCCGCTCCGGGCCGCCGCCCCAGCTCCAGGTCGCCGCCCCAGCTCCTGGTCCCGCAGTCTCCGCTCCGGGCTGCCGCCCCAGCTCCTGGTCCCGCAGTCTCCGCTCCGAGTCGCCGCCCCGCCCCAGCTACAGGCCGCTGCCCCAGCTCCTGGTCTCGCAGTCTCCGCTCCGGGCAGCCGCCCCAGCTCCAGGCCGCCGCCCCAGCTCCAGGTCCCGCAGTCTCCGCTCCGGGCCGCTGCCCCAGCTCCGGGCCGCTGCCCCAGCTCCGGGTCCCACAGTCTCCGCTCCGGGCAGCTGCCCCAGCTCCAGGTCTCCGCCGCCCCAGCTCCAGGCCGCTGCCCCAGCTCCGGCAGTCTCCGCTCCAGGCTGCCGCCCCAGCTCCAGGCTGCCGCCCCAGCTCCGGGTCCCGCAGTCTCCGCTCCAGGCTGGCCTCAGCTCCGGGCAACTGCCCCAGCTCCGGGTCCCGCAGTCTCCGCCCAGGCCGCCGCACCAGCTCTGGGCAGCCGCCCCAGCTCCAGGCCGCTGCCCCAGCTCCGGGTCCAGCAGTCTCCGCTCCGGGCCACCGCTCCAGGCCGCCGCCCCAGCTCCGGTTCCCGCAGTCTCTGCCCGGGCCGCCGCACCAGCTCCGGGCAGCCGCCCCAGCTCCAGGCCGCTGCCCCAGCTCCAGGTCCCGCAATCTCAGCTCCGAGCCCCGCTGCATCAGCTCCAGGCCGCCGCCGAAAGCCAGAATGTCGCACCAGCAAGTCGGGCCACCGCTGCCTCAGCCCCGAAGACGGCCAGCCTCTCGTTGGTAAGTCCCGACTGGCTCTGCTTCCGGAGCCTCGGGGTCAGTCTCAGGCTGGAGGCCGCCAGCTCCACCATTAGGCCTCAGCGCAGACGGAGGCAGAGAAGGGGAATACGATGCGAAAAAGTCGCATTCCCCTGAAGGAAGAGACAAAAAACATGTTTCACCCTCCCCCACAAACAATAGAGATCCCAGCACTGATCCCTGTGAAACATCATTGATTAAAGGTTCACAATAAAGCTGGAGAAACTCAGCGGGTGCAGCAGCATCTATGGAGCGAAGGAAATGGGCAACGTTTTGGGCCGAAACCATTCTTCAGACTTTTTTCATGCAGAGAGTGGTGAATCTCTGGAACTCTCTGCCACAGAGGGTAGTTGAGGCCAGTTCATTGGCTATATTTAAGAGGGAGTTGGATGTGGCCCTTGTGGCTAAGGGGATCAGGGGGTATGGAGAGAAGGCAGGTACGGGATACTGAGTTGGATGATCAGCCATGATCATATTGAATGGCGGTGCAGGCTCGAAGGGCCGAATGGCCTACTCCTGCACCTAATTTCTATGTTTCTATGTTAAAGTTTGATTAAAGGTTTCAAGTCAGAATAACACCATTCCACAACTCTGACTTCCCTGGTCAAGCCAATTTTGAATTCAATCTACCAAGTCACTAATGATTCTATGTGCCTTACATGTACCCTAGTCTACAATTACTGTCTTGTTAAATGCTTTACTAAAGTCCATGTGTATAACATCCACTTCACAGCCAATCATCTCCGTCACCCTCCTTCAAAAATACAATCAAGTTCATAAGACATGATGTCCACCACACACTTCCATACTCATTATCCTTAATATATACTTTTCCAGGCAGGAATACATCATATACTAAAGAATCTTTTCCAATAATTTCTCCACCACTGAAGGCTCATCAGCCTATTAATTGCTTGATTATCTCTATTGCCCTTCTTAAATGAAGGAACAATATTTGCCACACTCCAGTCCAGAGAGAAACTCAGAGGAAAGAGGAATCCAAGACATCTGTCATGGCCCCAGCAATCTCCTCTCTTGCCTTTTTCAATAACCTGGGATAGATCCTGTAGGACTCTGGGGATTTATCATTTTTAATGTTCTTCAAGAGACCCAACACCTTCTCCTCCTTGATATCAACAGGCCCTAGAATATCAGCACAATCTCACTGTCCTCCATGTCCTTCTCCTGGTGCTCATTTAGTACTTCCCCCACTTCCTCTGGCTCGAGACATAAATACTGTATTTTCCTTTGCCTTTGAGTGCTATTCCCTCCCTGGTTACCTTCTTGTTTTTGTATGTACTGTATAAAATGCCTTGGGGCTTTCCTTAATCCAACTGGGGAAGGCTCCTTTTAGCCCTCGATTCCCTTTTTAAATTCTTCCCTACATGGATTTTAGTAATACATTTGATAAATTCTTGCATGGTAGGCTGATCCAGAAGACTAAGATGTACAGGAATCACAGTGGCTATGTTGTATGATACGACTTACAAACGTAAGGCAAAGGGTTGTGGTGGAAGGGTGTTATTCAGGCTGGTGTCTGTGACCAGTGGCGTTCTGCGTGGATCTGTGCTGGGACCTCTGTTGTTTGTGGTGGATGGGAAAAAATTGGACATAAATGAAGACACAAGGACTTTCAAATGCTGGAATATTGAGCAAAATAAAGTGCTGGAGTAAATCAACAGGTCAGGCAATATCTCTTGAGGTTATGGATAGGTGACATTTCTGGTCAGGACCTTGGCTCAGGTTGATTGAAATGGAGGGGGGGGGGGGGGGGGGGTGAGCTGAGAAAAGACGTGGGGTGGCTCAAAGCCTAGCGAGTGATAATGGATACAAGTGACAGGGTTTGATTGGCAGGTGGGTCGGCAAAGGCTAAAGATGAAAATGAAACTAAAAGTGCAATGCTTGGAGAGCAGTGAAATGTAAAGCCATGGTGAGAGATATAGGCATAAGGGGACAGGGTTTGACCATGAGGAGACCATTTTGTTGAACACTTACTCTTGGTCCACCAAGGCATGCTGGGTCTCCCGGTTGCTAACCTTTTAATACCCCTTCCCTTACCTAATCCTCTGTCCTGGGCATTCTCAATTGCCAGAGTGAGGCAACATGCAAACTGGAGGAAAAGCACCTCATATTCTGCTTGCCACAACACAATGGCATGAACATTCTAGGCGGCAGCCAACTCCTTTTCTCACCCATCTATTTCCTGTGTCCCCCACCACCCACCCCCACCCAGTGCACACCCATTTCTCCCACTATGCTGCTCCCTTTCCCCCACCATATCCAGAAGAGTATGCTTGTTTGAGAAAGGAGCAGCCACAGTAGACTCCTCCCCTACATGCCAGCCCCTCCTGACACTCACCCATCCATTTGAATCTTTACTATGACCACGTCCACGAAACTCCAATTTGCAACACGCTTTGCCTCCTGTATGTTCTTCAGCAATTCCAACTGTCGCTCGGTAGATTCTTGCAGTCTGAGAGTAGCTGTAGATGAATGCTGCTGCTGCTGCTGCTGCAGATATTGCCGTCAGGGACACTTGATTGCTCTCTGATCTCCCACATTTCACAGGAGCATTCCTCAAGCATCGATCACACTTCCTCACAATTCACATTTCTCAACTTTTCTAGGCCAAAGACTGTATTGTCTCAAACCTTATGTTAAGTATTGGGCATTAAACATTAACATCTTGGTAGTTTAAATCGTGTACTTAGCTACACATGACAGTAAAGTACCATTGAACTATCTCTGGAGAACATAGGCTCTTTTTACTGGTTTTCAGCTATTAGTGAAAACAACTTACGATAACCGAGTGACACAAGTTGAAAGTCAGTGAAGAAAGATTGGTAAAGCCGAGGCAAGACAAGAGCAGGTAGAAAGAGCAGATCAAAGTATAAACACCATCAAGTACCATAGAATAATATATTTAAGGATAATTTTAGCTTCTGTGAAGTGCGAAACAAAACTGGTACTAACGTATTAATAAACACAATTGAACAAAATATACACACTACTGATTTTTTCAAAATTATGGCCAAAGCTCATAAGCTTTACATTGCAATGTAAAAGCACAATATGCTTTCGTTGTTCAGTTAAAACGATATTTACAAATTCAAAAATGTAAATGACATGAAACTGTTCTGCTGAATGTAACCTCATTGAAATATGACCCGATTTTACAGCTCCTCCCCAATGGATTATATGAAGAACATTTTATTTTCCATTCTAAATTTTTTTTGACTGATTATGTGCATTTCTATATATAACTCAAATTATAACCTAATAGTTACATTTTGAATCATATTACAGAACTATAATAATATTTTGTGAATCGGTTGTCAGGATACGTTAAGATCACTTACTGTACAACACTGAATAAGTTAATTCTCCATTGAAACACACTGAATGCTTCCAGTATGCTGAACATGTTACATTGAACAAATGACAATGAATCCAGAGACTCATTTTATTGGATCCATTGCACTAAGTAACATGAAATTTCCTTGAGCATGTTGAGTCAAGGACCAAATTCTTGTCACTGAATCCAACGAACCATATATCAGTTTACATTTTTTTCCGGCAGTACAATTAACTGTGCTGGTTTGATGCAGTCTAGTAACTTTTAAAGGGCCATGAAGCTTGCTTGAGTGCACAATAGCGCATGCGCCAAGCTAAATCAAGCATATAGCCTACAAACAAAATAACTGCAGAGGTTAATATCCACACATACAAAAGCAGGTTAGGTGTCATGTTGATCAGTAAACCAAAGAACAAATGGCAAGAAACACAAGTGCTAACCACCTCTTACTCGCATGGTCTTTTCTAAAGCTGATTTAAACCTGGATTTTAAACTCTCAGTCTGAAAGATCAGTCTGTGGTACAAGTAAAATCCAGAGTCAGCCTCAGTTCTCAGAATTGGCAAAGTTTGTGTTGTTCTTGCAAGGTTTTAGAAAGTTGCACAGGGGAGAAGCATTTCTGATGGGGGCAAGAGTCAATATTATATTAAATGGCATATATTATGTATAACATTTTGCAAGAAAATTGATATAATTCATTAGCTATCAAAAAGTCTCATGTTAGTTACCTCCAATAATAATTTAAAAATATGTAATGCAGTTTTAAATTTAATTTCACATTGTTTCAATTTAAATAACTTTCCATCTGTTATGCAATTAGGCAACTAATTTACAATGGACTTAAATTAGTTGACTAATTGCTTAACAGATATTTTAAACATCTTCTGTAACCTTGAACTTCAACACAATTCGATTAAGTACCAGTGAATGCAGTGGAGGCACAAACACTGATCATTGAAGAACAGAGCAGCACAATGAAAATGTTGAGAATAATAGACATTTTTCCTCTTAAACGGAAAGTAGAATTGGTCAGAAAATAAGGGAATTATAATGGAAGTTATAAGGGAAAATATCATTCAAAGTGCGTGCGTGGGGGGGGAAAATATAATTACCTATAATTTACAGTCAGCAGCAAAATCTTAAGAGTTTTCTTTGAAGATCTACCTACAAGGATAAAGTGGGATAGTACAATGAGGATGTAATCTGGAACTCTGGACGAGATTTTTTGGTGGTATAGAAGTGATGTAAACTTGGTTGGTGCGATTCAAATTAGGAGCTGTGAAAAAGACTGTGATGATCAAAGGTAACAACATGGTCGATGAGTTTGGAGAGGTAATTGAAATTGAAGAACTTCATTTACAAGTCTGCAGAAGACCCGTTGAGGTGTTCTGGATTACAACCAATGATGAGATGGAATACAAGGAGGAGATGGAGAATTTATTAAAATTGTCTCAGATAAACAACCTCGCCCTCAATATCAGCAAATTAAAGGAACTAGTTACGCCTCAAGGAAGTGTGGTAATGTACATGCCCCAATCAGAATCAATGCTGTCATAGTGAAAATTGTTGAGATCTTAAAGATCCTTGGCCTAAATATTACCAATGATCTATCGTGGACCAACCACACTGATACAACAGCCAAGAAGGCACACCAACATATCTACTTCCTCAGGAGACTGAGGAAATTCAGTATGTTTCCAATGACTCGGACAAACTTTGACAGATGCACAACAGAAAACTGACTGATGGATTGCATCACAGTTTGGCTTGAGAACAGCTCTGCTGAAGATGGCAGGAAATTGCAGAGTTATGGAAGGAACCAGACTCCCCATCAATGAGTGCATCTGCACTTCATGCTGCTTCAGGAAAACAGCCAACCCAATCAAAGACCTGCTCTACCATGGTCATTCATTCCTCTTCCTGCTCCCATTGGACAGAAGATACAGAAGATTGAAAGCCTGCACCACCAGACACAGGAAAAGCTTGTTCACCTCTGTTATAAGGCTTCTGAACAGTCCTTCCATGAGCTTGGGCACTGTACAATTCACCTTTACCCCAGTGTGGATACTGGACGTTGTCCCTGGAACTGGTGTACTACTATACTGGGAACTATATTTTGTACTTGGTATCTTTCCCTTTGCTCTTCAAATTGTACTCAAGTTTCCTTGATTGTATTTATGTATAGATTTGAACGGATAGAATGCAAAACAACGCTTTACACTGCACCTCAGTATATGTGGCAATAATAAATCTGAACCTAAACATTGGCAATGAAGGACGCAAGGCAGATATGGTTATTAGTGCTAAACAGAAGCCAGATATGATTTTAGTTCTACAGGGTGTAGTCAGCTAGGTCTGAGCTCAAGTGGTTACTCTGAGTTGCAGTTCTGGGATATGAAGATTGGAGACTCCAGAATAAAGTTTTGATGGAGACAAGAACATCAAAAGACGGTAGTCAGGTAATTGTTGGGAAACATTAAAGTTCTGTATGGAATGCAAAGATGAGGCTTTTTGAAGGTATAATGGTATGTGATTTTAGGGTGTCTGTGGGGTACAGATAAGCAAATGGATTTAGAAAAGGGGTAGATTGCTTTGAGTGGCAAAGATAACAAACAAGGATGACCTATTACACGAGTTAAATACTCTTATTTCCTGGTACACATTATCTCAACAAGGAAATTTAGGGGTTAAAAGTGACCACCGTTGACTTGCAAAATTTGTTAGATCAGGTTGTTTTTGGTGGAAGCAACTTTCTTATTTGCAGCAACCCTATTAGTTGGAATCTTAACCCATCCTAATCCTTTACCAGAGATGGCAAATGCCAAGTCAATGTATCAGTTTATGAGTTAAAGGTGGAAGTAGCGTAAAAATATCAATAGATATGAGAAAATCAAACCTGTTGTGGTTAGTGAGCTCAATATAGCTTTATTGCAGCAATCAATTATTCCACTTTAACAGCTGGGTAAACTGGCAATGTCTAATGGTTTCTGAAAGAGGAAATATTTCATCACCTTTGGTAGCGATAATGATAATAGTTAAGTTGATTAGTCTGAATAGTTTGCATTGGTAGAGATGTTCATCTTTCTGTCAGAGTTGATCTTAGCATAATCGCACACTCAATTTAGGAATATTGGTGGGAAAATTCACTAATATTTATTCTTAGCAGATACAGAACACAGAACACAAACAGATAGGAGCAGATGTACACTCCACAAGCTTGCTTGATCTCAACTCCTCCACTATGCCAGATACTCATAGACCTCAATCCTCAAATCCTTCAAAATACTACCTACATCCAGTCCACAAGGCTCTGTGGTAGTGAATTCTAGATTCACTGCACCCAGTGAGAGGAAATAACTGTGCACCTATTCTAAATGACAAGCCACGCCTTTTCTACAACTGGTCATGTCTCCTTAGGGGCCTGTCCCAGTTGACGGTCATTTGCGCGTTATTTACGCAACATCATTTATGTGTCACGACGCACGCGTGGTGGTGCGTGGTGGCGTAGGCTGGGTCACGCACGGCGCCCCAGGATTTATGGATTCACAAAATCTTCGCGCGCCATCTGCGTGCTGCGCAAATGACGCACAAGTGGGACAGGCCCTTTAGGATCTCATATGTTTATCATCTCATCAGGTATTGGGGGTTCAGTATTGATGTGGATAGAGAACTAACTGGCAGACAGGATGCAAAGAGTAGGAGTAAACGGGTCCTTTTCACAATGGCAGGCAGTGACTAGTGGGGTACCGCAAGGCTCAGTGCTGGGACCCCAGCTATTTACAATATATATTAATGATTTGGACGAGGAAATTGAATGCAACATCTCCAAGTTTGCGGATGACACAAAGCTGGGGGGCAGCGTTAGCTGCGAGGAGGATGCTAGGAGGCTGCAAGGTGACTTAGATAGGCTGGGTGAGTGGGTAAATGCATGGCAGATGCAGTATAATGTGGATAATGTGAGGTTATCCACTTTGGTGGCAAAAACAGGAAAACAGACTATTATCTGAATGGTGGCCGATTACGAAAAGAGGAGATGCAACGAGACTTGGGTGTCATGGTACACCAGTCATTGAAAGTAGGCATGCAGATGCAGCAGGCAGTGAAGAAAGCGAATGGTATGTTAGCAAAAGGATTTGAGTATAGGAGCAGGGAGGTTCTACTGCAGTTGTACAGGATCTCGGTGAGACCACACCTGGAGTATTGCGTACAGTTTTGGTCTCCTAATCTGAGAAAATACATTCTTGCCATAGAGGGAGTACAGAGAAGGTTCACCAGACTGATTCCTGGGATGTCAGGACTTTCATATGACAAAAGACTGGATAGACTCGGCTTGTACTCACTAGAATTTAGAAGATTGAAGGGAGATCTTATAGAAACTTACAAAATTCTTAAGGGGTTGGACAGGCTAGATGCAGGAAGATTGTTCCCGATGTTGGGGAAGTCCAGAACAAGGGGTCACAGTTTAAGGATAAGGGGAAATTTTTTAGGACCGAGATGAGAAAAACATTTTCACACAGAGAGTGGTGAATCACTGGAATTCTTTGCCAAAGAAGGTAGTTGAGGCCAGTTCATTGGCTATATTTAAGAGGGAGTTAGATGTGGCCCTTGTGGCTAAGGGGATCAGGGGGTATGGAGAGAAGGCAGGTACAGGATACTGAGTTGGATGATCAGACATGATCATATTGAATGGCGGTGCAGGCTCGAAGGGCCGAATGGCCTACTCCTGCACCTAATTTCTATGTTTCTATGTTTCAGTAAAATGACCCCAATCTTTTCAATTCCATTGACTCAAACCCATTTAGCCTTCTTGAAAGGTCAAACCGGTCATTCCATGAAGTAGTTGACACAAAAATCTGGTGTAACTCAGCGGGCCAGACAGAATTTAGTTTAGTTTAGAGATACAGTGCAGAAACAGGCCCTCTGGCCCACCGAATCCACACTGACCAGCGATCCCCGCACATTAACACTATCGTACAAATACTAGAACAATTTACATTTATACCAAGCCAATTAACCCACAAACCTGTAAAAGGTCTGGTCGCACTTTCACGATCTAATTCACGACTTTTTTTACTCGTGCACATTTTTCATCAAGCTATAAAAACGCCCTGACCTACTTGATGCCACAAGTACCTGTGACTAACATCACGACCTACCTACAACCTTGTGACGACCATGCTGCGAGTATGAGTCAAGGGCAAACTCGGCAGAGGCCGTGAATTAGGTCGTGAATATAGGACAGGCCTCTCTGTCTTTGGAGGGTGGGAGGAAACCGAAGATCTCGGTGAAAACCCATGTGGTCATGGGAAGAACGTACAAAATCCGTACAACGTACAAAATACACACACTGAACTTATTTGATCATTTCTTATATTGTTTACAGTGTAATATGTTTACATATTATGTGCTGCTGCTGCAAGTAAGAGTTTCTTTGTTCTATCTAGGACGTATGACAATAAAACTCTTGACTCTTTTTAGTCCTTTACTTCTGGTTCCTGAATAAAATACCAGTCTGGTCTACTGCTAGTCTTTGCTATGTTATATGTAGTACTTCATATTTTAATATTATCATTGACTTCCTTTATCAACCATTGATGATCAAACATTGATGATTTCTGTCTTTCATGGAATTCCTCCTAATTGTTGGAATAAATTTCTGCTGTGCATTATTAACGAGTTGTTCAAATATCTGACACTGCTCATTTACTGACAGCTTATTTATTTACCCTATCCATCTAGACATTTCCACCTTCATACCATTGTTAGTGCCTTTTGTTTTAAGTTGAAAACATTTTTTTTGACCCAAGATGTTTGCCCTCATATTATTTCCGGAATTTTTCCTGGCGGACACAGGGGATGATTGTATATTTGGAGCCAGGATCTGGAGTGTGGATGAGTGTGGAGTCGGAGTCAGGGTACGGAGTGTGGTTGGTGAATAGTCAGAGTTGGGGTTAGGATAGTAGGCGGATATGTAGCCAGAGCTTAGTGCAGTGTGTCGGCTGGGTGTACAGGCAGAGCTGGGATCTGGAATGCCTATATGTTTTAGCCTGCTGTGACCATTCCACCCCCTCCACCCTACATGTTATTATTTATACTATTCCCAGTCTGTAATTCGTTAAAGTCAAGGCTAATTCAGCAAATCAGAACATTGATACTAGAGAGATATGTTAAATATTTTATATACTATGTAGATAGAATGTATATTTTGTACATTAATAAATAACATGAAATAATTTATTATTTATAAATAATAAAATGGAAAATCTACCATACAGTTTTCATCTAGCAATTAGCTTTTGGGAACTTTAACTCTGTTTGAATAGGGTACATTGCCTAACTTCTGCAAAGAACAGACAATTAAACCCCAAAGGACAGATGAGTTCTAGAAACACACACCTGTATTACTCAGAGCATGACTGAAAGACCAAGAAATGCCACACTCTTCAGAACTGAACATCATCCCTCAGCTCTCTGCCAGAACACAAAAAGTTACATCAGAAAAATTGATTTAATTCGGTGAATCTGGCGGGTAACGTTACTGGTCTGCAGAAGTGTCTTGATCCGAAAAGTCACCCATTCCTTCTCTCCAGAGATACTGCCTATCCCGCTGAGTTACTCCAGCGTTTTATGTCTCTCTTCTATATATGTAAAGACATTGACTGATGAGAAAGTGAATCCACACATCCATCCAAATCATGCTAATCCCTTACATTACACCACAATCATTGTCTACTCAATTAAAAATTCCATTTCAAGTTTTAATTACACTCAATACACAAATTACATCACAAATTCTAAAATTGACTTTCAGTAATTACATATTTCCACATCTGTTTCACAGGTGCACATTTTGAAGGTGGAGCTTTAAATTATTTTGAGAAAGCGAAGTTCAATATTCCTTATTCCACAACTAATCCTTAGACAATCGTCTGAAACTACAATGAACATATGAATTTCAAATTGCATTATTTGAGTCAGTTATCCCTAAATCTTTTCTTTATATTGTTACTTCAAAAATGCTCTGATAAGTCAATATAAATATAATACTAGTCAACAACCAGACTCCTGAAGGGAATGGGCAAGCCGTCGGGTCGCTGTCAGAGGCTGCCGAGCGAAGCAGCAACTGGCTGTGGCTGAAGAAAGACTCCAACTGGACTGCAAAATGACCAGCAAGAGGGGGAAAACAGTGGGGAGCGCAGCTGGGACACCAGGAGTTGCTGTTGAGCCCTCTGGAGGTGTCGTCGGCCTATCTATGAAACAACAAGGAAGGAGGGTGCCTATCTGATGACCCCAATTAAGTCTTTACCCCTACCCCCACTCAAGATATTAAGAAGATGCCAATTATAGTAGGGATTGTAATATCAAGTCCTATAAGCTCAACATACATTTTTATTAATATGTTCTGTACAACGCAGCATCATGGTTTGGTGAACATCAGTTCTGCCTTCAGAGAAAATGATACAAATAACTTACAGAAATGCAGAACAAAACAAATCACTGGATGAACTCCTCAGCAAATTGAGCAGCATCTGTGTGACAGTGTCTGGGACACTGACTCACAGAAAGTTGACAATTACTTTTCCCGCCATAGATGCTGTTCAACCTACTGAGTTTATCCAGCAATTTCCAGCATCTGCAGTCACTTGGATCTCCAGCTTTCCACAAATCTTATGAAGCCAAGAATCCAATGAAAGGAAATGAGTATTCATTAAGATAATTAGTGGTAAATTAATGCCTTTGAAATCCATTAAATCCCCAAGGCCTGATCATTTACATCCCAAAGTACTAAAGTCATGGAAATGTCATATTCTGGAACAAAATAGATAATAGAATAATTCCTGTAGCTTTGCTTAGTGGCAACTGTAACCCCTTATTTAACAAAAGGGGGAGTGAATAAACAAGAAATTACAGAACAGTTAATCTCACTTAAGTGGAAAAAAAGGCTAAAGCTATTACAAAGGATGAGGTAACAGGGTAGTGTGAATCTCTTTTGGATGGCAGTGGGGGAAGGGGCAGTTATCGGGATCAGATCTTGGCTGTCAGGTATTGGATCGGGTCCAAGTATAATATTTTGAATTTTGCAGCAACAATAAATATGGGATTATTAATTAGAGGATGCATGCAAAAAGGTTTCAAGGCAACTTAGATAGATTGAGTGATAGGGCAAAAACATTGCAGATGCAATTTAACACAAATAAATGTGAAGTGACTTCAAAAAGCGAAAATCAGAGAGGTGATACATAACTTAAAGGATGTTAGATTGGGAAATGGTAATGCATTCTTGGGTGTCCTTGTATACCTGTCACTCAGAGCAATTGTGTTGGTGCAGCAAACAGTTAAGAGAGCATAAGGTTTCATAGCAAGAGGATTTGACTACGCAAACTAGGATATTTTGGTGCAGTTATACAATTCTTTGGTGATATCTCACATGGAGAACAGTGTGATATTTTGGCTTGCTTTCTTATAGAAGGATATATACAGTGAAGATTCACTGTAGAACAGACCACTGTTCAACTACACTCTTATTCAATAGAGCTTAGAAAAATGAGAGGGGTGATCTAATAGAAACTATCAAAATTCTGACTGGGCTGGCCAGACTGGCTGTGGTGTCAACGTTTCTTCTGGATGAGTGTCTACAGCAAGGAACCACAGTCTCCGGTTAGATGGCAAGAGATTTATGACAGATAAAATAAAATGTCTTCATTCAGAGGGAGGTGAACCTGTCAAATTTGCTATCATAAGGTGCTATAGAAGCCAAGTTGATGAATATTTTTTAAAGGAGACAGATACATTTTTAGATACAAAGGGCATGAAGGGATATGGACCACTAGTGGGAATATGATATTGGAATAGATGATCATCTGAAATCTTATTGAATGGCAGAACAGATAAAAGGGCTGAATGGCCTGTTTTGCTCCAATATTCTATGTCTCTATTAGAGTCCTATTTCATAAAACAAAAAATCCACTCACCTTTTTTCGCTTACGAGTTTTTGCCTTGGAATTGCTGGAATCTTGGCCCATGCTTCCATTGCCCAGATTTCCTGAATATGCTTTAGACACATGTGGCACTGTTGATGCCGGGGTAGTCGGAGTGGATGGAGGTGTGTTTTCAGGGGAATCAAGATTGCTCTTCAAGTTGACAGATTGAACATGAAGTTGCATCTAAAAGGTTACAAAATAATTGTGTTGTGAGCCTGAAATCTTCAGCAATAAAGTTGTGTGCAGCAAAAGCCTAGGCAGCATTCAGTCACAAATGTTCAGCATTCATGCACAAACTGATAGACAAGTTGCGTTTTAAATGCAAAAGCGCCACACACTTCTTGATTAGTACGGGTGTCAGAGGTTATGGGGAGAAGGCAGGAGAAGGGGGTTAGGAAGAAGAGATAGATCAGCCATGATTGAATGGCGTAGACTTGATGCTCCTATGACACTGACAATCTCCAACAACTTATCCTTGTTATGCAATGGTATTAATATCGCCAAATACCTCATCGTTAACATCCTGAGCGTCATCAATGATAAAAATTTAAAGTAGGTGACAATATAATATTTTGGCAACAAGAACAGGTCAAAGGCTGGGAATCTAACGGCAAGCAATGTACTTCTTGAACCCCCAGTTGTATCTACAAAGCAGAAGGGGCACATGAGGAGTGTAAAGGGCCTGTCCCACTTGGGCGTCATTTGCGCGTCATTTACACAACAGACCGGTAGTGACTGTCGCGCGAAAATCGTCCAGCAGTACGACAGTCGCGCGGCAAGTGCTCTTGAGGGCCCTGCTTCTTTTGTGAGCCATTTGCGATGTCGTTCGTACTTAGTCCGATCTCCGTGGTAAGGATTTACTCAGTGAAAATGTTTCAAAACTACGCGCGCTTTATACCCGGGTGGTCACGTAGTGCGGCGCTCCAACGGCGTACGGGCAGTGTATTGTTACATACATTGACGCACGGCGACGCATAATAAATTAGCATAGGCAATGTTCATGCATCACCATGCGTCACCACACGCTACACGTTCACTGTCAGAACGTCAGTGTACGCCATCAGTACATCAGCGTGCGCAAGGGATACGCCACGCAGGTGGCTACGAGGATTTTGAGCATTGCAAATTCCTGGGGCGCCGCACATTACCACGCTTCACTGCATACACCACCACGCACCACCACGCGCCATGCGTGCGTCACGATGCGCCAACCAATTTTTAGGATGTCGTGTAAATGGCGTGCTGATGACGCCCAAGTGGGACAGGCCCTTAACTTGTCTGATTTTGGACAGGCACAAAATGCTGGAATAACTCAGCGAGACAGGCAGCATCTCTGGAGAGAAGGAATGGGTGACGTTTCGGGTCGAGACCTTTCTTCAGACTGAATTTGTGCAGCTTCGGAAAGCTCAAATAAAGCCAACAATTTTGAGGACAAAATGTAGAAACAAAGAACTACAGATGCTGTTTAATACACACAAAAAGACCCAAATTGCTCGAGTAACTTAGCGGGTCGGGTAACATCCCTGGAGAACATGAGAAGTGACGTTTCGGGTCAAGGCCCTTCTTCAGACTGCTGACTTCAGACAGAAATGCTGCCTGACCTGCTGAGTTACTCCAGCACCTTGTACCCTTTGGTGTGATTTCCAGGACAAAGCAACCTGTTTAACTAGCATCTATGAAACATCCTAAACACTACCATCCTCCACCACAGGTGCACAATAGTTACCTATGTGTACAGTCAGCAAAATTATTTGTAGATTCTCATCAGGCTACTCCTTTTGCAATATTAAAGCGAAGGACAAGGGCTTCACGTAATCAGAAACACTACCACCTGCAGGCTCAACTCCAAACCGTAAACTATCCTGACTTACAAATAAGAGTATAATTGTCAAGCAAGAAGAGAGTCAAGAGTGGTTTATTGTCATATGTCCCAGATAGACCAATGAAATTCTTACTTGCTGCAGCACAACAGAATATGTAAACATAGTACACTGTAAACAATATAATAAACAAGAGAAAAAAAGTGTATATATACATACTCACACATTCTATATATATACACACACACATACAAATATACATATATGCACACACACACACAAAAAGCATACAATAGTACAATAATAATGTCTATCGTAGTTCAGAGCTTATTTGAGGTTGTAGTGTATAATAGCCTGATGACTGCAGGAAAGAAGCTGTTCCTGAACCTGGACATTAGTTTTCAGGCTCCTGTACCTTCTTCTCGATGGCAGGAGCGAGATTAAAGCGTGGCCAGGATGGTTTGGGTCTCAGATGATGCTGGCTGCCTTTTTGACGCAGCGACTGATAAATCCCTTTGATGGTGGGGAGGAAGCAGAGCCGGTGATAGACTGGGCAGTGTTCACAACTTTTTGCAGTCTTTTCCGCTCCTGGGCGTTCAAGTTGCCGAACCAGGCCATGATGCAACCAGTCAATGTGCTCTCTGCTGTACACCTGTAGAAGTTCAAGAGAATGCTCTCTGACATACCAAACCTCGTAATCTTCTCAGGAAGTAGAGGCGTTGATGTGCTTTATTTATAAATGCATCAGCGTGCTGGGTCCAGGAAAAATCTTCGGAAGTATACACTCCCAGGAATTTGAAGTTTTTGACTCCACCATCATCCTGTTGATATAAACAGGATTGTGGGTCCTCATCATTCTTCCTCTTCCAAAGACCACAATCAGTTCATTGGCTTTGCTGATATTGAGAGCCAGGTTGTTGTGCTGGCACTATTTGGTCAATCGGTCAATCTCACTTCTATACTCTGACTCATCACCATCTGTAATTCGTCTGGCTACACAGTCATAATGAGTATAGAGTGAGTAGAGCAGTGGGCCGAGCAAACAGCCTTGAGGTGCTCCCGTACTGATTATTAATAAGGAAGAGGTATTTCTGCCAATTCGAACAGACTGTGGATGAGGACGTCAAGGACAATAATACTTTATTAGCCCAGTATGTTTTGCAACATACGAAGAATTTCATTTGCCAAGTCAGTCATACAAATAAAAAGCAACGGAACACACAAAACGCATTTTAACATAAACATCCATCACAGTGACTCCTCCACATTCTTCACTGTGATGGAAGGCGAATAAACGTTCAAATATCTTCCCTTAGCCCTCCCGCAGCCGGAGGCCTCGAGCCCACCGTTTACGAGGCGATCTTGACTCCCGTAGCCGGCGGCAGACCCTCCGCGTCAAGATGATCAGCTCTTGCATCGGGGATGTCAGCTCCCCTGCGCCGGACGAACCGCGCATCGGGGCTGGTCGAACGTTCCGCGACGTTGGAGCTCCCGACATCCGCGGCCTCTCTCTCAAGACTGCGAGCTCTCGATGTAAAGTCCGGAGGCGTGATCGACTCCGATACAAGTCCATGCCCCGTGGTGGGTCCCAAGGTCAGTCCGAGGAGGCCTCCAGCTCTATCGATGGTAGGCCGCAGAGCGACCAGAGAATGCGATCCAAAAAGTTCGCATCTCCGGCAAGGTAAGAAACTGAAAAAAGGTTTCCCCCTTCCACTCCCCCCACATAAAACAAATCGAAAACATGTACACTGACTTTTAACACAAACTAAAAATAAAAAAATAAAACAGACTGTTGGCGGGGCTGCCATTCGTTCGGCGCCCCTGGTGGTCATGCAGAGGGATGTGCAGAGATCCAGTTCCGTCAGGACCAGGCGCTTTCTGAAGGTTCACCCCTCTGAAGGATTTTCTGACGTCGACCTCTGATCGTGACCGAAATACCATCACAGCGAATGGGGGCTCGAGAAAGCACATCAGTGTTCTCCCTATCAAAGCGTACATAATACGCATTGAGCTGGTCAGGGAGTGATGTTTCACTGACATTTGTGCTGACTCCTGATTTCGCCTTGTAGGAGGTGATTGCATTCATGCCCCACCACACCCCGCTCTCCCACTACCTCGCACCCCCGTTCGCTCTTTTTTCCTCAAATGACCTTTGACAAATCTCATGATTCATTGCGTTTTTCAGAATACCAAACTTGCTTATTATAACGTCCCTTGTGGTATCCGGCTCTGGAACAAGCAGGAATATGCAGTTTTGGGCCACAATCAAAATTGGAGCAAACACAATTGCACCATAACACAGCTAAAAAGAGATAAATGAAAGTTTAGTTTCTCCATGGGAGAATATCTAGATGGTAAATCCCCTTCCACTTAAGAGAGAGAGACTGGGTTGGTTAGAAGTACCTACCTCAGGCAATAGAGTGTTGTGTTGCGCAAATGTCCCAGACCTGATGTTATTAAATGGGTCCCCAGTTTTAGCGGCCATATCTTGCTTCACTAAAAGGGCTAGGTCCACCAGCTTAAAAATAATATATCGAAAAGAGCAAATTATGGGATTTTAATAGCAATGTTAACTTAGCATCACATGAATCACCTAACCAAACAATCTTGCCAATCTCATGAATTTAGCAATAATTTTTATGTGCTTCAGATTTTTTGCTGTTAACAGCATAACAGGCTATAATCATGGAAATGCACAGACACTGGACCTACCATAACCCATACCCTCTAATGCATAAAATACATTAAAAAGTTAAACCTTTCCAACCACTCCAAGCATAATTTGGACAGTTTGCTGCAGTGACATTCTTCTTCTTGCGCCCCCCCCCCCTCCTAATTAGCAAAATACAGATTTCAATGATAATGGGCCAACAAAATTATTTTCACACCTGACCATTAAAATGCATGACCTCAGAGTTATTAAATCATCACCACAGCCACTGCACATACCAGACCTAATACAGAGATAATAAAATGCAGAGACGATACTACAAAAACTACACTTAAAATTTATTTCAGCTACTACAGGTATTATAAAATTTTTAAATTGCACATTACCTGTGCCACTGTTTCATAAGCTAAGTATGCCATGATCTCCAAAGCAATTGGGTTAGGCTTGACCTCCATGCTGCTGCAGTCTAACCAGTCTTTAAACTTGCTTGACTTCTTGGCTGTTGATTGCAAGAAAAATAAGTTGAATATTAATTTATGTGGAAAGAAAAACATTACTCCTTATTTTCTAGCAGCATACACATAAAGCATGCTCTTAGCATGGTTGTTTATGGTGCCACAACATCAGCGATGTCAGCCTACCATCAAATGACTATATGGATGAAAATGTACTGGATATGATTAGTAAATTTGCAGAAATAGGTGATGTCATAGATGATTATCACAATTTACAGCAGGATCTTGTTCAGGTGGGCAGGTTGATCAAGGAATGACAAATGGAATTTAATTCCGAAAATGGGAGGTGTTGAATTTTGAGACGTCAAATCACTTAATGGTAGGAACAAGGTGCTGGTGCATCTCAGCGGGTCAGGCAGCATCCATGGAGTAATGGAACAGGTGACGTTTCGAATCATTACCCTTTTTTAGACTGAAAGTAGAAGGCGGGGGGGATCTGGAGGTAGTGGTTCACCCCTTCCATTTTCAGCATGAAGAAGGGTTCCGACCCAATACGCCACCTGATCTTTTTCTCCAGAGATGCTGCCTGATCCGCTGAAGTTGTTCCAGCACTTTGTATCTTCAGTAAAAAACTAGCATCTTCAGTTCATTCCTACGCTGAATGGTAGGGCCCTGAACAGTGTTGTAGAGAAGAGGGGTCTAGGAGTACGTTCATAATTCCACAAAACTTCCCCAAACATTGAAGAAGGCTTTTGTCTCGCTTGCCATCAGTCAGGGAATTGAGCGTAGAAATTGGGACATAATGTTACAGTTATACAAGACTTGATTAGGTTACACTTGAAGTATTGTGTGCAGTTTTGGTAACTTACTATAGGAAAGATGCCATTAAGATGGAAAGTGTGCAGGATTTATGAGGAACTAGGAGTACAAGTACATAGTTCACCAAAAGTGGCATTGGATATAGTTTCCCAATAGTCGAATTGAGGGCCTGAATTAGAGGAAGAGGTTGGGCAGGTTAGGTCTTTATTCATTGAAGCATAGGAGGCTGAGGGGTGATTTTATAGAGGTGTATAAAATCATGTTCAAGTTCACATTTATTGCCACTTGCACCAATTACGGTAGTGAAATTTGACCTACCATACAGCCACACAAACAAAAGAGCACAATAGAATATAACATGAACATCCACCACAGTGGAATCAACATTCTTCACTGTGGTGGAAGGCAATAACTTTGTCAGTCCTCCTCCTTTGTTCATCCGTGGTCCGGGCCATGAACCATCCGGAGTCGCCGCTACCGATGGCCCGATGTACAGGCCCTCTTGTTGGGATGCTCGAAACTCAGATGTCGGGACAGACGGACACTCCGCGGCTTGGAGGTCCCGAATCGGCCGATTCCTACTGGAGACTGGGGCTTCACGATGTTATAGGCCGAAGGCCGACGGTCGGAGCATTTAAAGTCCACACCGCGCCCACGGCTAGAAGCTCGGCAGACCGCGGCTTCACAATGTTATAGGCCACAGGCTGGCGGTTGGTGCTCTTAAAGTCCATGCTGCACCCGTGGCTAGAAGCTCCGCAAACCACGGCTTCAGAATGTTATAGGCCGCAGGCCGGCGGTCGGAGCTCTTAGTCCACGCCGCGCCCGCGGCTAGAAGCGCCGCAGACCGCGGCTTCAGGATGTCGTAGGCCGTAGGCAAGCGATCGGAGCACTTCTTCTAGCGACCCCTGACAAGGGTTCACCCGACTCCGCGATGGAACGTCCGCGCTGCGCCCGCTGCTGAAGCTCTGGAACCGATTCCGGGAAAGGCCGCACCAATCCAGGTTGTTATGCCGTAAGGGAGGGTGAAATACAACTAGGAGAATAGTCGCATTCCACCGAGGTACAAGATACAAGATACATTTAATTGTCATTTGGACCCCTTGAGGTCCAAACGAAATGCCGTTTCTGCAGCCATACATTACAAACAAATAGACCCAAGACACAACAACACAACATAATTTACATAAACATCCATCACATCATTGTGATGGAAGGCCAAAAACACTTATCTCTCCACTGCACTCTCCCCCCCCACGATGTCAGAGTCAAAGTCAAAGCCCCCGGCTGGCGATGGCGATTGTCCCGCGGCCATTAAAGCCACGCCGGGTGATGCGAGGTCGCACACCGGGTCTTGGTGTTAGCGCCCCCGGCGTGCGCTCGCAGAGTCCCGAGGCCATTCCAAGCCTCGCGGGGTGGTGAAAATGATGAAATGAAAATGAAATGATTCAATTTATTGTCATTGTCAGTGTACAGTACAGAGACAACGAAATGCATTTTTAGCATCTCCCTTGAAAGGGAGACACAGGGCGTCGCGGTGTGCCCGCGCCCTGCCGCCGTAACATTCCATTACAGGCAAAGGTGGGTGAAGTGTCTTGCCCAAGGACACAACGACAGTATGCACTCCAAGCGGGATTTGAACCGGCTACCTTCCGGTCGCCAGCCGAACTCTTAGCCCATTGTGCTATCTGTTGTCGTGTCGTGCTGTAAAGGCCCCGCTCCAGGAGCTCTTCGACCCCGCAACTCGGACGGGGGAAGTCGCCGTTGCGAGAGCCCTGAAAAGCGGTCTCCCTCCAGGGACCCGCGGGCTCCCGGTGCCACCGTCCACAGACCTGCCATTGGAGCCTCCGACTCTCCGGTAGCAGCGGTAGCAGCAGCAGCAGCAGCAGCAGCGCTCCTCCACCGCTCCACCCGCTCCGGACTCGGCCAGCCCCGCGACGGCGACGGTGAGTCGTAGCACCAGAGTCCCCGGCTTCTTCCTGTTGGAGGCCGCTCCTCGTTGCGGCCCCAACGACAACGGGAACCCGACGAAAAAGGTCGGGTCTCCCGTGCAGGGAGAGATTTAAAAAGTTTCCCCCTCCCCTCCCTCCCCCCCCCCCCCCCCCCCCCCCCCACACACACACACCCCAACAAAAAATAACAAAAACTACATTAAAACACAGACAAAAAATAATAAACCGCGGACAGACTGCAGAGGCCGCTGCTGACGAGAGTCGCGCCGCCCACCGTATACAGGTAAGTGACTAAAAAACATTCCCCCAATTCCAGGCCCCATCCCCCCCATACTAAAACACACTTTTGGACACATTAAAAACAAAATAAATGTGGAAAGGACGAACAGCTGCAGGCGAGGCTGCTGGCTCGCAGCGCCACCCGTCGATCTTGAGCAGGTTCGGCCTTTATTTGCATGAGGCAAATAGAATGAATGCAGTCTTTTTGCCAGGGTAGGGGAATTAATAACGAGACGGCATAAGTTTAAGATGAGAGGAAAGATTTGATAGGAACCCGCGGGGGACATTTTTGACACAGAATGTGGTGGGTATATGAAACAAGTGTCCAAAGGAAGTTGATGGACACAAAAAGCAGGAGTAACTCAGCAGTTCAGACAGCTCCTATGGTGAAAAGGAAAAGGTGATGTTTCAGGTCGAGACTCTTCTTCAGTTACTCCAGGTTTTGGTGTCCATCTTCGATTTAAATCTGCATCTGTAGTTCCTTCCTACACTTCCAGAGGAAGTAGTTGAGGGAGAGTCAATAACAACATTTAAAATATGATATGGACCAAACATGATCAAATGGGTCGAGCTCGGATGGGATATCTTGGTCAGCAGGAACAAGTTGGGCTGAAGGGCCTGTTTCTGTGCTATACTACATAGCAATGAAGAAATAGTTTTCAAAGTTACCATTATTTTGATTAATTAAAAGTGTCCTTTGGCTGAAATCGAGTGGCAGTTTAATTTCAGAAAACAAGCACCAGTTGCTTTCTCTGGTTTGTACTGTTATGATGGAACACTCTTATTTCCATTTTCCATACATCAGCTGTGTTGAATACTTAGGGGCCAATGTGTGCACAACAATTGCCTACTCCACTGTATAAAATGTTGCTTTCATTGAAAACTAATGGAGTAATATATAAAACATAGCATAGGAGCAAGCCCTCTGGCCCACATGTCCAAGCTGAATAGGATGTCAAGATTCTGCAGTTGATAAAGTGCAGTTTTGCCTTTCTTCTCACTTCTACTGGAGTTAATTGCAAACCTGTGATTACTGAAAATTGCATTTCACTACAAATTTAAATTGACTATAACGAGAATAATAGAATTGTTTTCCTCAGTGAAGGGTTTTAAATGGGGTAGGAGGTATGGAAAATGAACTTTAACAAGCAATTTTAAATAAATATTTTATGATTAGCTTTACATTACTCTGCATAACATATTACAAGAAAAATCTGTATTATCTATAATCATATTCGATCAAAGTTGCTGGCTGGAAGAATATGCTACCACACCCTTCATTTTCAATAATTAAACACATTACCATAATTTGCACTGTATAGGTGGTGGACAGTAAAACTAGAACATAATTAAAAAAAAACTATAATCTCAGTCAATCTCTGCCTCTAATGTTTAATAACAGCTGTCCACAGATTCCACATTTTTTTGGGCAGTGGTAGAGTTGCTGCCTTACAGCAGCAGAGATCCCGGTTTGATCCTGCCGTCTGTACGGAGTTTGTACATTCTCCCCATAACCATGTGGGTTTTCTCCGAGAACTTTGGTAAAAATTGTCCCTAGTGTAGGATAATGTTACTGTGTGGGTATCGCTGGTCGGCGAGGACTCGGTAGGCCAAAGTGCCTAATTTCCACGCTGTATCTCTCAACTAAAGTGCTCAAAATCGTCAACATGGATGATATGTTATTAACGGGGTCACCACTACCATTCTAGCTTATGATTGGTTTAATCCATCTGATATAGCCAACTAATTGTTCTTAGAGTAATCTATTCAAGTCAAAACGTAAGTGCTCAACAAAGATCATTGTTGTGTTGTTTGCCCCTGTTAAATAAAGGAGTTTATTAACATAATATATTAATTACAAAATAAATCTCAATTACGTATTTGTCATGTTAGAATCATAAAAGCCTTCAAGCCCAAAGGGGGCCATTCATCTCACCATTTCCAAACTAGCTCTTAGCTGAAAGTATATATAATCCCAGTTATTCCAGGTTTCCCTGCAAATATAATATTTTGTACCATGAGGTTCAAGTTTACATTTATTGTCACTGCACCAATTGGTACAATTTGGGTTGCCATGCAGCCATACGAATAAAAAGAACACAACACACGATAGAATTTAACATGAACATCCCCACACAGTGGAATCAGCGTTTCGCACTATGAGGGAAGGCAACAAAGTTCGTCCTTTCCCCATGGTTGAGCCTCGAGCCTTCCGCAGTCGCCGCTACGGCAGCCCGATGCTCAGGCCCTCTCGTCGGGATGATCGAAACTCCGACGCCGGATTGAAAGAACACCCTCAGCGACCTGGAGCTTCCGAATTGGCCACCTCCCACTGGAGACTGCGGCTCCCGAGCTGGGCGGAGATTCAACACCGACGACCCTCGGCAAAGGGATCCCAGGACTCCCAGGACAGATGTTAAGGTCAGCGCCGACCGCGGCTGGAAGCTCCGCAGACAACAGCTCCACGGTGTCAAAATCGGCAGTCCCAGCACTCCGGAGCTCCACACGGCGACCTCAGTAAGGCATCGCCCGCTCCGCGATGGTACCTCAGTGCTGCGCCGCTGCTGAAGCACTGGCCAGTCCCTGGCAGGAAAGGCCGCGCCAATCCAGAGGGTAGGCCGCGAGGAGGGGGCAAAGATGCGGCTTGGAGGAAAGATGCATCCTCGACCAGGTAGTGACTAAGAAAAACAGTTTACCCCTTCCTCCCCCTATCCCCCACGTAAAAGGAACACTGATTGTGGAAAAAGTATTCCAATGAGCAACAAAGCATCATTGCATAAAATATCTCTGAACCTCTGTGCCCACAATGACAACTTTAAATAGATCACTTTGAATCACAGACTTTCAGCTTGTGAAAATAGTCCACCACTCAGTTTTCTTCGTCATTTCCCTTTGTAACTTCTATAAAAATGAGATAGACACTACCTCAATGCAGGAAGAATTATGCAATGAGCTGATCAATAACAAGTAACATAAATGTCTCATAAGTGCTAAAACATGACCAACTCTGACAAGAAAGAATTTAACCAGGAATTCAGGATGCTCATCACCACTGATCAGCATCCTGAAGATCACCATAGGCCAGAAACTCAATTGGACCAGCCACATAAATGCAGTGGCTTTAAAAGCAAGTCAGCCATGGAGTATCCTGTGGTGAATGACTCACTTCCTGAATCTTCATTACATTTCCACAAGGCATATCAGAAGGCTGTGGAATATGCTCCAGTTGCAGCTTCGACAATACTCAAGAAGCTTTGAAATGCATTACTATGCTAGTCTGACAGCACTGCCAACGACTGCGACTTTTGACACCATATAGAAGAGGCGCAGGTACATTAGAATGCCATCATAAGAAACATATCCTGATTTGGAAACACATCACTGTTCCTTCAATAATACTGGGTTTGAATCCCAGATCAGCAGCGCAACAGCAGAATTGGTAAGTTGTAACAAATGTCCCTAGTTTATGTAGGTTGTTGAACAGGGTGATCACTGGTTAGTGTGGACTCGATAGATCGAAGGGCCTATTTCCACACTGTATCTCTAAAGTCTAAAGAATTGTGGGAGTACCTCTATTAATGCAGCGGTTCAGGGTGGCAGGACACTGCAAAGTTCTCAAGGGCAAATTTGGATGGACTTTAAATGCACAACTGATAAGTAAATAAAAAACATCCGTTAAAATTGTTATTAATTGTAATTAATTTAATTAAAATCACCAGAATCTGATAACACCAGTCGATATGTCCTCATACATCTCATAACAGTAGATGCCCATTCCTGATGGTCGACACAAAATGTTGGAGTAACTCAGCGGGGCAGGGAGCATCTCTGGAGAGAAGGAATGGGTGACGTTTTGTGTCGAGACCCTTCTTCAGACTGATGTCAGGAGAGTGGGGAAATAGTAAAGATGAGGTAGTGGGGGCTTGGAAAATGGAAGTCATTGAAGAGACGAAGGGCATGTGAGGTGTCTTGGACATAGGTAGGGAGAGATTGGACCAGGGGGAATAGGATGGAGTCGACGTATGTGGAAATTAATTCAGTGGGACATGACAAGCAGAAACAATGGGCCTGCCAAGGCAGTTCCGTTTGTGGATTTTGGGGAGAAGATAAAATCAGGCTGAGCGGGGCTGGGGAATGATTAGGTTGGAGACTTTGGTGGACAGAGAGCCGGAAGTAATGAAATCAAAAACGGTATGTGATATTAAAGTCTGGTGCTTGTCTGTGGAATCATGATCCAAGGATAAGTAGGAGGAGGTGTCTGAGAGTTGTTGCCTGGTCTCAGCTCGGTCGACGTCAGCGTGCCAGACTACCACGGCACCTCCCTCGTCAGCGGGTTTGATTATCAAGTGGAGGTTGCTGCAGAGTGAGCAGAGGGTTGTACATTCAAGGGGAGGTTAGTGTAGGTAAGAGGAGAGGAAAAGTTGAGACGGTTGATGTCCCGCCGGCAGTTGGAAATAAAAAGGTCTAAAGAGGGTAGATGGCCATCCGGAGGAGTCCAAGAGGAGGGGGTCCGATGGATACGGGAGAAGGGGTCATCACTGGGTGGTGAGGACTCCTTCCCATAGAAAAAGGCATGGAGGCGGAGGTGATGGAAGAAAAGCCCTACAGCGTGGCGGACCTGGAGCTTGTTGAGGTGGGGGCGCAGTTGAATGAAGGTGAGATCTCTGGTGAGGACAGACCATTCCGTATCAGAAAGGGGGAGGTCAGGGGGGATGGTGAAGGCACGACAAGGGTGGAGGTTGGGGTCGGAGGAGGGCAGGTGAGTAGATGGAGGTCGAGGCGATGTCTGGTGAGGGGAGATGGTGGGTGTTCAGAGAGGAGGGGGGCATGAGGACTATATATGGGTGGGGAGTAGCTGGAGCTACCTGGTTAAAAGGGGAGGGGAAGAATGCCCATTCCTGAGATCACCAATATTTAAACAGCACTGTACACATCTGTCATGGTTCAATGGTTTTGTACAACATGTACCCAATGCTACAGACAGTGTTCTAACTGTGTGTTGACAGATTATTGCATAATTTCATCATTAATTTAGTCTAGAGATACAACGCAGAAACAGGCTCATTTGGCCCACCGAGTCTGCGCCGACCAGCGATCCCCACACATCAACACTATCCTGTACACACTAGGGACAATTTACACATACACCAAGCCAATTAACCTACAAACCTGTACATCTTTGGAGCGTGGGAGGAAACTGATGGTCTTGGGAAAACCCATGCAGTCACGGGGAGAACGTACAACCTCCGTACAGACACAGCACCCAGATCGAACCTGGGTCTCCTGCGCTGCAAGGCAGCAACGACAGCTGCGCTACTGTGCCGTCCAAAATTGAGAAATGATATACAATCCCTTCTAAATCAAAAGCTGTAGAAGGTGTAAGCGTCCAATTTGTTTACATCGTTTTCCTCACCCAGTCAGGAAGCAGAAGGGAACTTGCTAGGATTCACCACTTCTACTACAGTAGCTAACCAATATCACATTGGAAGCTTCTGCTCCTGGGACTGAACGGAAACCTCTGGAGACTTTGTGCCCCACCCAAGGTTTCCATGCGGTTCCCGGAGGTTGCAGGTAGGGAGACTGACAAAAACCTCCAGGAACCGCACGGAAACCTTGGGTGGGGCGCAAAGTCTCCAGAGATTTCCGTTCTGGTTTCCTAAGTGGGACAGGGGCATTAGACTGCTGCCATCATAAATGTTGGATGTGTGTTTAAAAGGGGGTTGTTGGTTGTCATAGGACTTCGATAATCTGCCTTCCAAAGGATCACCAGGATTACTGAGGTGCTGAACCCCATCCCTCAGGCAATGTTTCCAGCAAAGGCATGTTAGTCAGGAATCCTATTGCTTTTCTAGAAGGCAGCTGGGCCTCTAGCATCAGAAACTATTTCAGTCTTCCAACATTCTCTTCCACAGAATGTCAAAGGTTTCCTCCAAGCCACTGTGTAATGTTGCACCAAGACAGGCAAAGGCACATGGAGAATGTACACAAAGGAAGTGCACGAGTATAAAAAGCTTATGGCCAATATCACAATCTCATAAGTGGCTCAATTTCATCTTTTAATTCGGTTGGAATATTTATTTAGTAGTATTTTTATTTTGGCACTAAGACTAGGCAAATGATGTGATGGACAGTTACAAAAAAAGGGGATGTGAGAGATTGTGGGTTTATGGATATTTGGGTTTGGGTTTTTTGGGTTTACAGTTTCCATGGAGAGCACAGACAGAAAGTGACGATCTGGAATACCACTTCACAACCTTCCTCTATTGCCAACACCTCGACTACCATAATTTAGCTCATGACATAATAGTAAATGTTTGCAAGCCTTTTCTTTACATTTGTGGACAAATGTTGGTCTTCATTGCACATCCATTTCTGCCTTGAACTGTATGACTGACCAGGCTATTTTCAAGAGTAATTAACCATTGATGGGCCTGGAATTCCATAGGCACTAGAGTGGGTAAGGATGTCAGGTTCCTTGTCCTAAGGAACTCCAGTGTATTAGATATGTTTTACAATTATCTGGTATGTATAATCACCAATACTAAATCTTGCTACAGGTGCACAGCCTTTTATCCGAAAGCCTTGGGACCAGACACTTTTCGTAATTCAGAATTTTTCGGCTTTCGGAATGGAAGATTTTTAGCATAGATTTTAACGGCTGGCTCAGTGGTAGAGTGCTCGGCTCGTATCCGCAAGGTCGCGAGTTTGCGCCTCGATCCCGGCAGTTACTCGATCGCGAGTTTGAGTCTTCAATGTAGTTTTTTCTTGCAGAATAGGAGAGAATAGGGAGGGTTAGGCTGGGATCATTCTCTGCGAGATGATCTTAGTGCGGGAGACAAGTGTAGGAGAGGTGTACTGACTGTGTGGGCAGAACTTTGGAAGTGATTGCCCACCATTCTCAAAAGCCGCTGTGTCTCCCTGTCCCTCCAACTCCAGAGGAATCCGCTCCCCGATGCGCCGCTACGGCGACAAGTGGCAGTTCGCCCACAGCCCGAGCTGCGCCCCCTCATCCGCAACCCGGGTTCATCTGGAGTTGGAGCGGGGCTGGGCTAGAGTTGTTGCTGGCTGTGAGTCTCTGGGATCTCCGTGCTTGCAGTGGGCCTGGGGGTCGGTGTCCCGATGAGGGGGCGCAGCTCGGGCTGTGGGCGAACTGCCACTTGTCGCTGTAGCGGCGCATCGGGGAGCGGCTTCTGGTGGTCCTGACGTCTCTCAGCTCCTGTCCAGGGGGACGGCCGGAGACGTCAGGACCAACAGGAACCCGCTCCCCGATGCGCCGCTACAGCGACGTGGCAGTTCGCCCACAGCCCGAGCTGCGCCCCCTCATCCGCAACCCGGGTTCCTCTGGAGTTGGAGCGGGGCTGGGCTAGAGCTGCTGCTGGCTGTGAGTCTATGGGATCTCCGTGCTTGCAGTCGGTGTCCCGTTGGTCCTGACGTCTCCGGTCACCCCCCTGGAATGGAGCTGAGACTGGGAACTGCACCGCCCTTGCCCCCTCCCTCTGCAACTGCAAACAACCCCACAGTTCCCAGTCTCAGCTCCTGTACAGGGGGGGTGGCCGGAGACGTCACAGCCCGAGACATCAGCTTCTGTCCCTACGGGGACAGCGGAGAGCGTGTTCCTCTGGAATTGGAACAGGACTGGGCTGCTGCTGTGGGTCTCTGGGTTCCCCGTGCTTGCAGTGGGCCTGGGGGTCGGTGTCCCGTTGGTCCTGACGTCTCCGGTGACTGGCACTGGCTCCAACGTGAAGACAGTGCAAAGCCCCCGCGCCGGTGCAATGCGCGGGGAGCTGGAGAGGGGAGGGAAGGGGTCACACACATGGCCGGGAAGCAGAGGGGTGTAGGTGGGGTGAAACTGAAGGGAGCGACAATTTGCTGCTGCCTGCCCGCTGAGTTAAAAAGTTCCCACGCAAGACTCACGATACACTGTGTATCGTGAGACTACCGTGGGAACTTTTTAACTCAGCGGGCAGGCAGCAGCAGATTGTCAATTATTAACCCTCCCGCGCAATATACCCTCACCTTCTCTTTTATGAGTGGGGATTTAGTTCCCCTTTCTTCGAGGACCGACCGGAGGTTCCGCTGTCACCTCTGCGGGCCGTCCTCGGAGAACGTTTTCAAGGACCTTTCTTCAAGGACTGAAAAAATGTCCGCTATTCGGAGGTTTTCGTTATTTGGATCTTCGGATAAAAGGTTGTGCACCTGTATTTATTCTGGATTTTATGCTGCAGTGGGAAATTAATTCCTAATTTGTTCAGGACTGAAAACAAGGTGTTTGATTAATAATCCCCAGTAAATGACTTAAAAATTCACAGTAAATGACAGGCAATTAAAAAAAAAAATACTGGTTCAATTTTTCACTGTTGCTCTTTGCCCACCTTTGGCAGAAAGTCAATGAATTATTAATGGATGGCACAGTGGTACAGCTGGTAGAACTACTGCCTTACAGATCCTGAGCTCAGGTGCTGTCTGTTTGGTGTTTCATAGAAACAGAAAATGGGTGCAAGAGTAGGCCATTCAGCCCTTCGAGCCAGCATCATCATTCAAAATGATCATGGCTGATAATCAAAATCAGTACCCCATTCCCCCTTCCCCCCCCCCCCCCCCCCCCCCCCCCCCCATATTCTTCGATTCCGTTAGCTCTAAGAGCTATATCTAACTCTCTCAACTACAGATAAGCAAAACTGGAAATAGATGCCATGATCAATCGTACAGTGGCTGCAGCAGGGAAAGGTAGAATTCGGAGAGTAGGAGACATTCAAATGGATTCACAGGAAAGGTGGGCATAAACCGGGGTAGCCATGTTTCACGGTACTCAAGGTTGAGTTTTGTAAGATATTTCTGAGGCAGCACTAGCAGAGTTGGCTATTGTGGGAGCAATCTTTTCCAGTCAGCAAATTAGTGGGATTAACACTGAGCAAGTCATGCCTATAAATCACCCTAAATTACTTCAGGAAGAATCTCAGTTTAGTTTAGAGATACAGTGCGGAAACAGGCCCTTCGGCCCACAGAGGTTCCAAATGTTACCCGCGTGGGTTTTCTCCGGGTGCTCCAGTTTCCTATCACATAACGTGCGGTTTATAGGTTAATAGGCCCCTGTAAATTCCCCTCAATATCAAGAGAGTGGATATAAATGTGGGAAAACATAGAACTAGTGTGAACAAGTAATTGATGGTCATTGTGGATTCAGTGGGAAAAGGACCTGTTTGCATGCTGCATTATTCAATCAATTAAAAGAAATACTATTATTGCACTATTGGTAGTATTTCTACTGTTTGTGAATATCAGCAGATGAAAGATTATAAAAATGGCTGGAGTACATTTACAAAACTCGTTGTAGGCCTGGAGGATAAATGCTTCTCCTCCAGACCTGACAACTTCATAATTGTAAACATCTCACTCCTACCATTCCCTGTTACCTCATGTCCACTTATCAGGTGCTCTGCCCCATAAGCAAGTGATGAAATTGAAAAAGGAAAAAAAATTGCCAGAAGCCTGGGAAATATTTACTGTAGAGTTTCTCATCTATAGATCCTACCACCACCCACCCCTGGTTGAATATCCCCACTTAAATAACAGGATCCAGGTTTTAGATTTTCAAGCAGCAATGATGGTTTAAGAGGAACTGATGGACAGAATTGTTGACAGGAATTAACCTATAAGAAAAGGCCTTTACTGGAATATATTTGGTGCAGACTATTGAGCTATGCGCACGTTAGATCACAACTAGATTTTTCAAAAGTATAAATTAAGAAATGCCACATCAAAAGAGTTGAAATTATGTTTTGCAAGTCATCCACTCTTGATGTCGTTCATTTTAAAAATAACCCAGTTTTATTTACAAATCTGAGTAATCTCACATGATGTCAACTTGTCTGTTGTGTCAGCCTATAATTAAATCTAACGTTGGCAAATCTGTTTGCTTCACTTAATTTGAATTAATCATCCATGATATAGAAGATAAAGGAAATCTCAGTAACTGATGATTAATGGAGAATACAATGAAATTGTAACTCATTTGAGCCAATTTTTAAACTACTTGTCTCTTGTGTATTCCTTTTTTCTTTTCTGATCAGCATCAGACATATATATTTTTTGCTGAGAATGAATCCCAGACCAAGACTGTCAGAGCAGCTGCACATCAAAGGCAGGAAGGGATAAAGACATTTCGTGGAGTTTTAGTTTAAAATACAGTCAACCAACCATTTAATTTCCTAAAAAAGCACTCAGTTTTACAGTTCAATATATTATTTTGTAGCATTTGTTGGGGAAATGGTACACAGAAAAAGGAGCAACAAACCATTTTACATCAGTGCCCATGTGGCTTTGCAGTTTAATTTGTCATGATTTCAGATATTCAAAAAAATGCTCTCAAGATAATTCAAAAGTGAAATTTTGTATTCATTGAATTATATGAAAAAAAGACTGTATAAATGGTGACAATATTCTGCTTTATATTGGAATCATGTGCCACTGTGTCATGATTTAATTGCCTGCTTCATCGTTATTGACCTATAACCTGAGCTCTTAGTCATCTATTATCAACATCTCGAGGTAGTGAGCAAGCTTTCTAATTTACAACTTGTTATTGTACTAGTTCACAAACACTTCCAGTAACTAAGTCATAAATGTCGATAAGCATTAATTACGTGAATAGTATTTAGCTTTGGAATGTGGAACTGTGGCCAAATTGGCCTGAAATGAATGGACATCATGGCAGGAAGTTTTAAAAGCGAGATGCACTGCTAGTTGAGCAAAGATTCCTTTTGTGCTGAAGTTGTATGTGATCAGCCACTGTACTCAAGTTGCCAAATGTCCAGAGCCGACACAGTATTACTGACTAGTTAACTCTTTCAATCTTGATTTAATATACTAGAATCATGATTATTTTCTGTTAAATTACACTGAAATATAAGTGTCATTCCAGAAAATCGTACATAATAAAATGTTGGTTGGAAAGCCTCACCCACTGTGAGCACAGAAGACAAATTTAGACACACATTTCGAATTCAGGAAGCGAGTGGAGTACATGCGCCAATCAGCATCAATGGTGCCAAAGTAAATTTCCTCGGCGTAAATATCACCAATAACTTATCCTGGACCAACCACATTGAAGCTAAGGCCAAGAAAGCACCCCAAAGCCTCTACTTCCTTAAGAAGACTAAGAAAGTTCAGCATATCTCCCATTACTTTACCAAATTCTACAGATGCACCACAAAAGACATACCATCTTGATACATCACAGCTTGGTTTGGGAACAGCTCTGCTCAAGACAGGCACGTGCCATCATGGTAGGCAAGGTAGGCACTGCCTACCCTGACTAAAATTATGAAATGGTAATTATTTATTATAAATAGTAAAGGCATGGGAGTTAATTATAATCTTATAGAGGTGTATAAGATCGATCTCTTAGGTAGGCATAATTCTCCTTGCCTTTCAACCGCAGCACTTGCAACACGCGAAAGTCTGTGCAGCCCATGTGCCGTAGACGCTGCTTCAAGCCGTCAATGACAAGCGGGGCTGAAGGCAGCTGGAATTCTGCCTTTGCTGTACTACGCAGGCGCAGTGCAAGTTTCTTGGATTGGCATTATTTTAAGAGTATCTTAGGAAACAGAGAGAGAAGAATGGAGTTTGTGTACGAATAATGTGGTAAGTACATTTCTTGGCGCTATGTGTTTTTAAATACCGTATTTCCTGGGGTGGGGGGGGGGTGGGGGAGAGCTCCTTTCACAGTGTTTGGGGAGTTTGGCCCGGGGAAAAGTTGCGGGGAGGGCAGGAGCGTTGTGAAGGAGGGGATCGGGGCCAGTAACCCACGTGCGACGCTCCGGGCATGGAGCCGCCGCATTGTGGCCGGGGAGTGAATTAGCTCGGGTGGCTGCGAGTGGCCGCCGGGACCGGACAACCCCTCTGCCGGCCCCTGCGCACCTCTAGCGATGCTCTCCGTCTGAAAACCTCTCTCCGGCCTCACTCATGTCAGCCGCTTCCCGTAAATCATTAAATTCCGACAGCGCGCTCAAGGAACCAATTCAGTTAGAAACATAGAAAATAGGTGCAGGAGTAGGCCATTCGACCCTTCGAGCCTGCACCGCCATTCAATATGATAATGGTTGATCATCCAACTCAGCATCATGTGCCTGCCTTCTCTCCATACCGCCTGATCCCTTTAGCCACAAGGGCCACATCTAACTCGCTCTTAAATATAGCCAATGAACTGGCCTCAACTACATTCTGTGGCAGAAAATTCCAGAGATTCACCACTCTCTGTGTAAAAAATGTTTTTCTCATCTCAGTCCTAAAAGATTTTCCCTTTATCCTTAAACTGTGACTCGGCTGTCGGAATTTAAGGATTTGCGGGAAGCAGCTGACATGAGAGCACTGCCAGAGGTGAGCGGGCCGGCAGAAGGCGCTGAAGTGGCAGCCGGTTCTGCTGTCTGGTCCTAGCAGCCGCTCGCAGTCACCTGCTGCTTCCCTCCCTGGAAGTGGCGGCCATTTCTGCTGTCCGTGCCCAGAGCGCTGCGGCAGCGGTGAGTGAGGGAGTTACTGACATGACCCCCTCCTTCTCAACACTCCTGCCCTCCCCGCATCTTTAACCCCTGGCACAGACTCACCACACACTGTGAAAGGAACTCTCCCTCCAATTGGTCCCTTGAAGTAGTATTGTCATTCAATAAGATGACAACTATTCAATGTCCCGGTGTGCTCCCGTTTTTCCCACCTGCCTTCATCCTCCGTCCCCCACCCATTCAGTAATTTGAAAATGAAGAAGATTTAGAAGCCTTGGGCAAATTGAATTGTTACTTGTTTTTATTTTTTATTTTTACGGAGAGAACAATTTGCGCATACGCGGTTTAAGATTTTTTTTTAGAAGCCGATTGACTGCCTACCTTGAGTAATTACTCACGGCATGTGCCTGGCTCAAGACCACAAGAAATTGCAGACAATTATGGATGTGGCCCAGTCCATCACACGACCAACACTCCACTATCAACTCCATTACACTTCACGTTCCTTGGGAAAGCAGCCAACATTATCATAGACTTGTTTCACCCTGGTGATTCCATCTTCTCCCCTTCCCTGTCAGGCAGAAGACACAGATGGTAGGCTGCTCTGGTCGGTTAGATTACATGAGATTCAAGGAGAAATTGCCGACTGGATAGAAAATTGGCTTCATGGAAGGAAGCAGAAGGTTGTTTTTTTCAGATTGGAAGCCTGTCCCTCAGGTTTGGTGCAGAGCCCATTGTTATTTATCATCTATATCGATGATTTGGATAAGAACGTACAAGGCATGTTTAGCAAGTTTGCAGTTAAAATGTGATGGGTAACATGGGTGGTATTGTAGAGTGCAGATGGTTTTCAAAAATTGCAGCATGGCCTTGATTGGGCAGGTGGCTGAGGAATGGTTAATGGAATGTAATACAGAGATGTGTTATATTTTGGGAAGTCTAACCAGGGCAGGACCGACACAGTGACTGACAGGGCTCTGCAAAGTGTTGGAGAGTGGTGGGATCGAGGAGTGTAGGTAAATAGTTCCTTGAAAATGACATCATAGACTTACGGGGTGGTCAAAGGTTTTTGGCACATTGACATTCATCAACCAGAGTATTGAGTATAGCAGTTGGAAGGTCATGTTACAGTTGTACAAGACATTAATGAGGCCGCATTTGGGGTACTATGTTCAGTTTTGGTCACCCTGTTAGAGGAAAGATGTTGGTAAGCTGGAAAGGTTGCGGAGAACTTTTAAAAGGATGTTGCTGGAACTCGATGAACTGAGCTATAGGGAGAGGTTGGGCAGGCTAGGACTTTATTTCTTGGAAGTCAGGCAGGCGAGGGTTAATCTTATAGAGGTGTATAAGATCATGAGAAGAATAGATAGGGTAAATGCACACACAGTCTTTTACCCAGATTAGGGGAATCGAGAACCTGAGGGCATAGGTTTAAGGTGAGGGGGGAAAGATTTAATAGGAACCCGAGTGGCAACATTTTTTACACAAGGGTGGCAGATATATGAAACGAGCTGCCAGAGCAGGTAGTTGATGCCGGTACTATCACTAAAAAACATTTGGACAGGTACATAAAAAACATAGGACAGGTTTAGAGGGATATGGGCCAAGTACAGTAAAATGGGACTAGTGTAGATGGGGCATGTTCCTAAGCTGTATGACTAAAAATTAGTAATCATATACTACCAAATTGAGGAACAGCTTCTTCCCTGCTGAATGTCCCTCCTAATACTGGGGTTCTTCCAACCTACTTCATTGCTGACCTTGGTCTTTTACTCTGTGACTATAAAATTATAATGCTATAACATTATATTCTGCACTCTGGTATGTTTTTCTTTGCACTACCTGTCGTACTTGTGCATTGCTTGATTGTACTCATGAATTATGTGATTTGATTCGACTGGATGGTACGCAAAAAAAAGCTCTTCACTGTATCTTGGCAATCATAAACTAAAATCAATACCAATAATGTCATATATACTTGCTGGAAACATGAAAGGCTGAAAGAAAAAATTACAACTTTTAACCAACTTTTTAAAATATTACACAGAATGAAACAACATAAACTTTCAAAAAAAGTTACTCCAAATAGGTCTGTAATGTTTTAATATTTTCCTGGCAAAATGATACTACATACAACATATACAATTAGTTTATTTTAGGTCTAGGACACTGTTAAGCAATAATTATAACTTAATATACCTTTAAAAACCTGGCCTTCATGCTACAAAGTGCAACATTTTCTAAGTTTTCTAAAGCAAGAATGGTTCATAAATGTTGAATTTCTTGTTATATACAGCTTTTTTGCTGATTATAGTAAAGGCAGCCAAATTACTATTCCCTAAGGAGGATCCAAATGGCACCAACAGATAACTCTCAGTGCTTAATTCATTTGTAACCACTCTGGAAGCTGTTATCAGACTTCACCCAGCATAATAGTAAACATTTTGGATTTAAACCACTATTTTACACGACAAGTTCCAACCTAATATTGCAAATGTTGTCATTAAAACAAAATGGAATAGAATCATACATTACCTCAACTGTTGCATATTTAAATCAAACCAATTATTAATGTAATTCAGCATTAAGATAACTCATATATACGATAATGCTGCAACATTTTAGATAAAAACACAGGCACAGAAAAATAAGAGGCTGGAATACATGAAACATTGCCAATTCTCGCCCACCCCCCCCACCTCCATCACACCAAACATTCAACATACATATATGCATTCTATCCGATGTGAAGATGGCACAAACAGAAGCAGCACTTTATACATCACATAAAAAGTGTGAGTAGTGCAGTATTAGGAATCTATAATCTCCAAGCCTGTTTACTAAGATTGGAATGTACTTACCAAAGCTAAGCTGTCGGCTCTCACAGTACTCTGCATATTGAGATGAATCCATCGTTCGAGTTTGGCGTTCAGCTCTCTGGGATAATAAACGCAGCATTATATTAAACCTGCTAAATTACTGCTGTAGCTCAAATAGGATAAATTATTCAAATAATCTAATTCATAACGATATTGAAACCAAATTGCCTATTTAAAGGTATTTTCTAATCTTGTAACTTTCACTGTGAATGAATTGAATTCACACGATAGGAACACGCAAAAGGGATCAGCATTCAATAAATATTGTCCTTTTTGTCCCTTTCTTAAACATGTACTTATTGTATTGTATTGTATTGTATTCAATTTATTGTCATTGTCTCAATTTGAGACAACGAAATGAATTTTCCTTACAGGCAGTATCATTAAAAAAATCACAAAGAAATTTAAAATATAAAAAATAAAAATAAATAATAAATAAATAATAAAACATATTAAAAATAAAATTGAAATTGAATTAAAATTTAAAAAAAAGCACAAATACAGAAGTCCACGACACAACATAACATAAATGGCACCCAGGTGAGGACGGCACCATAGTCCAGCCAGCCTCCCCTCCGTGTTCATCCGTGGACGGGGCCTTCCAAGCACCCGCAGTCGCCGCCCCGGGTGGCCCGATGTTCAGGCCCTCACGCCGGGCTGGTGGAACGCCGACGCCGAACCCCGACGGTGAGCAGCCTCCTCCTCAGCGGCCCGGACCTTCTGATCAGCCGCCTCCCGCTGCCGGAGTCTGCAGCTCCCGAGTCCGCAGGTCGAGCCGGGCAGAGTCACAGGACCCCGCGTTGATTAGTCAGCGCCGCCCGCGTTGGGAGCTCTGCAAACCGCAGCTCCGTGATGTTGGTGCAGCAGGTCCAGCACTCCGGGCTCCAAACGGCGACCCCCGGTAAGGCATCACCAGCCCCGCGATGTTCCAGCGCTGTCCCGCCGCTGCTGGAGCTCCGGTCGATCCCGGCAGGAAAGGCCGTGCCAATCCAGGTAGGTAGGCCGCTGGGGGGGGGGGGGGGGGGGGGGGGGGGGGGAGGACGCGACTCGAATAATAGTCGCGTCCTCACCAGGAAGCGGCTGAAGGACGGTATCCCCCGCACCGTGCCCTCTTCCCCCACATAAAAACACCAAAAAAACACAAAAAAACACACTTTTACATAACTAAATAAACAAAAAAACAAAAAGATACCGGGCTGTAGGTGGAGGCTGCTGGCACCAGCGCCACCGGAAGTATTATTTGTAATATAAAATGCCAATTAAATAAACATAACAATTACTTCAACAAAAGTGACGTAGTATTTGTTAAACTCCAGATACGTTATACAAAATAATACAACTCCATTACAAAACATTTAACTTTCTCCCAAGAAAAGGTTAAATATAATTCCAGTGAAAGATATAAGTTTCACTTTTTATATTTATTTATTTCCTCAATGTGAATTTTTCATTGTCAGTGATGGAAAAACACATTCCCTTTATAATACAATCTCTATATTGCCATACCTTTGTGACAAATTTCATCATTATTTTGTTTATCTGTTTTTCAAGATCTGGCATAATTAGTAAAGCCAATATTTATCGTCAATTCCTATGAGAGGGTGGCACCGGGCACAGAGTTGCTTCCTTACAGCACTAGAGACCCGGGTTCGATCCCCACTATGGGTGCTGTCTGTATGGTGTTTGTAAGTCCTCCCTGTGAACTACGTGGGGTTTCTCCGGCTGCTCTAGTTTCCTCCCATACTCCAAAAACGTACAGGGTTGTAGGTTAATTGTCTTGGTATCATTGTAAATTGTCCCCAGTGTGTGCAGGATAGTGTAAGCGTTGGGATTGCTGCTCGGTGTGGACTCAGTGGGCTGAAGGGCCTGTTTCTGTGCTGTAGCTCTAGACTGAATTAAACTAAACTAAGTGGTGGTCAGTCAGCTTACTGAGCTGCTGTAATTCCCCATTGAAGATACCACCACAATGCTGTTAGATAGAGAGATTCAGGTTTTAGACCCAGCAATGATGAAGCACATTTCCAACTCGGGGTGGTGTGTCACTTGCAGGGGGATATGGAGGGGGGAATGTTTCTGACCATTTTTCTTGGTGATTGAAGTCAGTGATTTGGGAGGTGCTGTTGGAGTAGTATAGGTGAGTAACCACTATGCATTTTGTGGATGATATACATGCTACCCACTAATCCTGATGATGGAAAGAAAGAATGCTTCAAGTGGTGGATGCAGGCTGCTTTGTCTTGGATGGTGTTGAACTATTTGAACATTGTTGGAGCTGCATTTATGCAGGCATTGGCAAATATTCCAAAACATTCATACTGAGTGCTGTATGCTGTGTGCTAAAGCCTTTGGGTATCAAGAAGTGAATTACTCATTGCAGAATATCCAGCTTTTGACCTGTACTAAATGTATTATGGCTGTGTGTATGGATAATTGAGAGGTGGATAAGAAGAGTTAACCTATTTGATGCAGCACATAGTCTGGGAACAGACAATATGCCAGCAGCGTTTATAAACCCATAGTAATCAGAATCCAAGTACATTACAGAAGAGCTATTTATTCCTGCTAACGGAATACATTAACACCATTGGAACAATGCCTCCTAAAATTCCCACAACACATCTGCAGACATGAACAATTTAAGGGCATAGCCATTTAAAGAGGTCTAAAGAAGACACATTTTAAAATGATGATCAGTGGCTGAGACAGGAAACTCCTACTTTCAAAGACATACATATGCAAGAAACATATTTAGATATTTATTTTCCCAACATCCTGGGTCATCCAGCAGTTTGACCTTTAAATGTCAGGGAAACAATTTATTCTGCGAACATGGCTTCAACTTCAGAAAGCTTTTATTAAGGTGCAAACCCTGCTGGAAAACTCAGTAAAATATTATGGCATGGTTGTTTAAAAAAAAAAATGCAGCATGGAAGCAAGATGCCAGGGAAAACATATGCTTAGCTCGATTCGTAATGTAATCACTCCACTCAGATAAAATGTTAGAAAAACAGATGTTGGTGCATTTTCAAAACATCAGAATTTATCAATGTGAACAGACTAATTCTGGCACAATGAATCCCTGCGCTCCACCCACCTCCAACCGCTCCTGTTTGACTTCATCAGTATCATCTTCCTCAAGCAAGCCCAGCAGCTCCCCTGTTTGGTCAATGGAACTGAGGAATTCTTGGTAGAGTTTCTGCCGCTTGTTTATACTGCTGCTGGATTTGTCTATGTGTGGGCGAATAAGAGGAAGGAAGAAAAATTACTAATGTAAATTCCTGAACATCTGCAGCACAGATGAACTTGGAACTTACTTTCACCTGCTACACAGACTTCTGTAAATCAAGAATATATTTTTAATGACGTTCCCACCCATCTCTTAAAACAAAGATTTGTAAAGAGAGACTATGGCGCAGCAAAAATTTCAATTACCAAAGGGAGAAGAAAGAATTTAAAGCAATAAAACCATTCAGCACTATTTATATCTTTCAACAACAATGAAAACCAATTCTTGCTAAAGTTTAAAATAATTTGTATTTTGATTATATTTTATGCTCCAGATGATGGATTGAAGACCCACGAGAGGAACGTTTTTTTTTTTAACACTTTCTACACACTATGGTAACGGGCACTCCGAGGTCAGACTATATGGAGAGAAAAGTTAATATTCATCTACATACATAATATTTCAGAAACAAACCTAATTCAGTTTAAAGGAACTTTTAAAAATGTATTTATAAGTAATGATTGACATTAAAATTCTGTGCTGACATGGGTATTTTACAAATTCAATAGTGACACTAAAACCTGCGACAGACAGTCTGTTGCCCCCAGAGATGGCAAGAAAAGCGTGGACCTCCAAAAATTCTTAAGCCCCTTTCAAATGGAGATAAAGAGATTACTACCAATTGGAGCCCCCTGTCTCAAAACTGACCTGTCCCAAACAAAACTGATATTGAAATATGGTGAACACATGATTTAATGGCAGTTATTGAACATAGGCCACTACTAAAAATGTAAAATACTCAACTAAATATGGAGCAGGGATGAACAGGATCTCCTAAGCTCCGAAACAGCAGTAAAGACCGCTATTGCTTCCAGCTCTGTTCAATCCCAAAGCTTCCCTTCGTATTCAAAATCTTTACTGCTCTAATTCTTGATCAAATTGAGAGTTCAAATCTGGCGTCTCAGGTGGAAAGAGGAGGCAATCACTCAGTGTGATGAGGAACTGGCAGAAAAGTAGCAGAGACAGCAAAGGGGGGCATGAAAGCGTGAGATCAAGATTGATCGATCAAGGGTTTCAGTAATCCAAGATTTCACTATTTCAATCAAATGAGAAGAACCCTAACAAAATAAAAACAATTCAGAAATCAACAATGAGTTAGATTAAATAGGCAAGTAAATTTGAGATTTTTCAGCACCTCAATGGAATGCACATTGCATGGCATGCATTGTAAATATATTTCCAAATATTCTCAGACAAAATAAATTAAAAGTGTGATAAATGTTAGCACATACAAACTTGCAGGAACCGAGTTCAACAGGAAAAATACACAATTTCAAAGTGCTCTATAAAAAATGAGAAAATTTGGTAGGAGGGGCGAGAGAACAAACAACTTTGCAGCTGAGGCAAACGCAGCATTAAAAAGAAACAATGAATTCACTATTACAAGGGTAAATAGCAAGGTAAAGCACGTAGATACAAGCAGATTGAATCTAAGGATAACACGAGTACAAATGTTCAGGAGAGGAATGTTCAAGATTTTTATTAACCCTAGATAGCAGGGAAAGATGAGGCAAGAGATGTGCAAAATACTAGATATCATTTTGAAGGATCCACCAGATGCAGGAATGTATGTGAACATGGTTAATAGATTTAATATTGTAACCTAATTTTTAAAAAAGGTGACAAAACAAGGAACTTCAGATCCACTCAACTGACATCCATTCTGTGAAAAATACGACCACCATTGTTTCCACTGCAGATTACAAGTCTGAACCCAGGTTAAGTGGAAAACTTTGTAGGTCATACCAAAGCAAATGGGGCAATATAATCAGAAGTCAGCTCAAAAATTGTAGACCAAGATGGACAAGAAATGTCAGTGGAAAAACTATAGAAGTTGAAATCTAATGCTGAGAAATAGAAAATTCAACACACTGGAAGAAAATTATAGGCAACATGTACAATGCATGAACATTATTGAAGGAGCCAAAGGCAAAGCTAAAAAGGATCTAGGAGTTTGTAAGACTCCATGTTAAACATGTCTAACCAATAGTGAGCAGTAACAAAACTAATGGTCATTAGACACAGTCAGAGCAAGTAAATATCAAACCAGGTGGTTTTCTGGCTGGGCTGCAGCTCGAATAGCAAAAGCCACATTAAAGAGCTATATGTATATCCAGTAGCACAGACATTACATGTGGAAAAAAAAGGGATACATTTGTCCCTTCAGCCTGGAAATTCAATACCTGAGAACTAGAGAGATTATTGCAGCCATTTAAAAAATTAACCTCAAATAATACATCAAATGCAAGTTGAAGCAAAGAATTAAGAGACAGAGATTAGTTCTCAAACCAGAGTGGTGTATTTTTCTGTTAATTCACAATTACTCCTAAATGTTTTACAAAGACTGCAATTAATATTGGAGTAAACTTCGAAATGGTGCAGTGGAAGACAACACTAGTTTCTATGAAACAAACTTTCTGTGAGCTAGGGCAGTGGACAGAGACAAGACATTTGTCTGGATCCTTATCAAATAGTTTAAAGAATAGCTAGATGATAGGAATAGCTTCCTGTCCTTACTCTTGCTGCTGAAAAGCCAACTCACCTGCGATTATCATGCGAGAGCCGCCAGAGATTTAGGGTAAAGGGTGGGACAAACTCTGAAGCAAGTTTACGCTTCGGGCGGCAATTATGGGAGATCTGCAAATAACTGTGTCGAATGGTAAATGAGCCAATTACTTGAGAAATAGTGAATTAATACAAACATATGGGAATAGAACCAGGCAAATGGAATCCCATGCAGCTGAACAACAGGGAAGGGATTCTGGATGAGTCAGGCATGGATGACTGGTTGAATGCTTCACCAATTCCCATATCTCTGTTCCCATATGTTTGTATTCATGCTTAATGCTGCAAAGGCCGAGAATCCTTAAACCCAACTATGCAAAATATAACTATTCATGCGAAAAAATGAATTAAACTATTTAGCCTAAAATTTCTGGCAGCATCCATGTCTCACTGGAGGTCTCCTAAAATTCCCAGGATGGAGTCATTTCCATTTTGAGGATGGATGATAATTCTCTCTTCACTGTAGAGATCACCCATCACATGAAGATTTTCATAGTGGCTCCCTGTCACTTGAGACTTGATTTTTCAAGCCAGGACAACTAAATAAATATTGAAACAGAAATGGGCAATGCACCATTTACACCAGTTTACAATAAGTTTTTGACTTAACTGTAACTTAACTCTACACATCTAAATTCCATAACCTGTGGCTAAGAAAAATCTAATAATATTGGTTGTGATATTTTCAACAGGCGAAAATGAAGCATCTCTTTAGGGCAGCAAGTTCCAAATTGCTTTGACTGTTTGTGATAAAATGGTTTTCATCTACCCCATCATTTTTTCTCACCTTAAAGAATGTAATTAAACCACCCTGGAAACGCATGTTGTCAGAAGTGCAGAACTCAAGGCAATCTAACTTTTATTCATAATTTTTTACTTTTATCCTGTGCTCTTCTGCACCACTTCCAAAAAAGAATCACCCATTGCATTAACCTTCAGAAATGTAGCTGGGCTGGTCGAGGGCGTGTCAATGAGGAACATCATGAAGGTAGTAACCATAATCTTTTTTTTTAAACTGTTGTTAAAGAGTAGAAATTAGAATATAAATTAAGGCCATAAACTGGCAGAGGGTTGATTTCCATATGATAAATCAAGACCTTGCAAATTACAGTTCACTTCTTAGCAGAGACGTTTATCACAAGTTAAAGGGAACAAGATTTAAAGAGGATTTGGGTAAGAATTGTTTTTAACCTAAAGGATGGCTGAAACCTGGAATGCACTACCTGAATGGGAGATGGAGACAGGTAAATCCACATTTAAGAAATATTTTGGTGAGCACTTGAAACGCTATAGTATAAAAGCCTATAGTCGAGTACTTAAAAGTTGGATTAGCATAGATGAGTGCTTGATGGCCAAAACAAAAATGGCACATTGAAGGGCCTGTTTTCACGCTGAATTATGCTATGATTCCAAATCCCATCGTACTCTGCAGCAAGTGAAGAACTATTGAAGAGTGTCTCCTGCTGCAATGCATAAAAGATAACGAAAACTATAAATATTAAAAAATGTGGTCCTACGCCTTCTTCGATGCCTTGAAAATTGCCCATTGATTGAATGTTACATTATTTAGGCTTATGGATGGCCCAGGGGATACGCTTGCTTCAAGCAGGCATTCTTGCTGATCAGATGTTTGGTACATGGAGCTAAATTTCCAGGGGATGTCCAAATCTTACATCCACGGTCCAAAAACAACTCCAGGATGCTCATGTGAGCTAAAATGAAAGATATAATGATTCGCTCCACGCAATGTCATTTTAAAGGATGTTCATGCGCGGCTTCAGTTTCCTTCCTTATTACTTCAAGTCTGCGGTTCATCAGTTCTCGACTGTTCAACTAATTTCCAGCCACAATATTTCTACTTTATTCTTATTTTTTCCTAATTCAATACATTTTTGCGTATATTTTGTGTATTCTATTCATTTCTCTAATTTTGACATTAAATAAATACATTTCATTATCTTGTCATTTTGTTTGAAGTTACTTGACAAAACTGTACAAAGTGTTGGCCTGTAACCAGATACCAGTGCTGGTTTATTCCAGTAAAAATCAGAATAATTAGTGCTTGCTTTTTCAAACCCCATCATTCACATAAGACCAAAGAGAAAACAGAACGGAGAGTAACGAGAAAGAAAGAAAAAAAAAACAGGACAGGGAAGCAGCACTGGGATAATGAGAAGGAGACCATTAATGAAAACTAAATGCACTGTCATGAAAAGGGAGTTTTAGGGTACTCCAGTAGAATCAACTATCAACAAATGGGTAAATAAACGAGTGTGGTAGGAGGGAGGAAGTTGAGGCACTCACAGTATCATTGAAAAATAATTCCAAAGGGGCACAAGAGACTCATAAACCCATGTGTGTGGTATGACTGACAAGGACTCCTTTGTAAATTACTATGGTTCAAGTATGAAATGTATATTTTCAATTCTGGTTATGATTACCTTAAGTTAATATCAGGCACATAAATCTAACTTTGTGCAAATCTGAAACAAATGATGCATGATGAATTAGATAAATATTCCCCACCCTGCTATTTTAAAGAAGCTTTGAATGGTCTCTTACAATAAACTTAATGTCTTCTTTCCTCCAGGTGCATGAGAGTAGTACATTGCCCTCCATAATGTTAGGGACAAAGACCCATCATTTATTTATTTGCCTCTGTACTCCACAATTTGAGATTTGTAATAGAAAAAAAATCACATGTGGTTAAAGTGCACATTGTCAGATTTTAATAAAGGCCATTTTTATACATTTTGGTTTCACCATGTAGAAATTACAGCAGTGTTTATACATAGTCCCTCCATTTCAGGGCACCATGATGTTTGGGACACAGCAATGTCATGTAAATGAAAGTAGTCATGTTTAGCATTTTGTTGCATATCCTTTGCATGCAATGACTGCTTGAAGTCTGCAATTCATGGACATCACCAGTTGCTGGGTGTCTTCTCTGGTGATGCTCTGCCAGGCCTGTATTGCAGCCATCTTTAGCTTATGCTTGTTTTGGGAGCTAATCCCCTTCAGTTTTCTCTTCAGCATATAAAAGGCATGCTCAATTGGGTTCAGATCAGCGGTGCTGGCCCGAAGGGCCAAATGGCCCATTCCTGCACTTACTGTCTATTGTCTAAGTTAATCTTTGTCTCATCTGTCCGCAAGAACTTTTTGCAGAACTGTGGTTGCTCTTCTAACTACTTCCTGGCAAATTGTAACCTGGCCATCCTATTTTTGCGGCTAACCAGTGGTTTGTATCTTGCAGTGTAGCCTCTGTATTTCTGTTTATGAAGTCTTCAGCGGACAGTGGTCATTGACAAATCCACACCTGACTCCTGAAGAGTGTTTCTGATCTGTCCGATAGGTGTTTGGGGATTTTTCTTTATAATAGAGAGAATTCTTCTGTCATCAGAATTCTTCTGTCATCGGGTCTTTCCTTGGCCTGCTAGTCTCTTAGTAAGCTCACCAGGGCTCTCTTCCTTCTTAATGATGTTCCAAACAGTTAATTCTGGTAAGCAAGGTTTGGCTGCTGTTTCTAACAGTTTTATTCTTGTTTTTCAGTATCATAATGGCTTCTTTGATTCTCATTGGCACAATTGTCCTCATGTTGATAAACAGCAATAAAAGTTTCCTAAGGTGATGGAAAGACTGGAGGAAAGACTACGTGCTGAGAGCTCTCTTATACCAGCAAGAAGGAGGCAATTAAACACACCTGAGCAATTACAAAGATCTGTGAAGCCATGTGTCCCAAACATTATGATGCACTGAAATGGGGGGATTATGTATAAACACTGCTGTAACTGCTACATGGTGAAACCATACCGTATAAAAATGGCCTTTATTAAAATCTGACAATGTGCACTTTAAACACATGTGAATTTTTCTATTACAAAATCTCAAATTGTGGAGTACAGAAGCAAATAAATAAATGATGGGTCTTTGTCTTAAACATTATGGAGGGCACTGTACCTTCAGCTGATCAGTGAACTACCTAAGCTCACCAATTTCTGGCTCAGCCATGCCTATTTTTCCAGTATGGATCTGTGCATTGTATTCTGTTGGAATATTGGCTCTGAGCTGATCAGCATGGCCCAGTCTAGTGCAGGAGCTCTCCCGACATGTGGCCGCGAGCTCTCCCACAAAGGCTTCTACGGCTGGAGAGGTCAAGTCCCCACATTCAATGGTTAACTTAGCTGTCACAAGCATTTAGTCTTTTTAAATGTCTTTGACATTCACAGACATAAACAAAACCTCAAGCTTGAGTACATCGCTTATTATAAAAATATAATTAAAAAATTGAAATATATATAAATATAATTGAACACATTTAAATTAATGTAATTAAATCTCATACAAAACATCTACCTGCCATTCTGTGGCCAGCCATTGCTTCCAATTGTCTAAACTTGTTCAGACTCAGTGAGCAGAATTTCTCAAACTTAGAGCTTGGAAATCTGTAGATGTCTGCCCCAGGCAAGTGTTTTATGATCAACTATCAACTGGAATAAAGACTGAACTTCAACCTGCGCTCAGCAGTCCGAAACGTCCACTCAGTTATGTCTGCAAAAACTGCAGGTCAGAGCTGACCTGCCAACTTGATTACCTTCAAACAGCTGAAATCAAGAATGCATATTATTTATTTAATCTAGATATAATCATTTATTTAAGAAAAAAAATACCTGCTTCAATAACATCTTCATCTTCAACACCTTTAATAATTTTGGATTTGAAATCCCGGAAACTCATATACCTTATCAATCGCCGTAATTTTCTCTGCAAATAGAGATAAATGTGAATAAGAGAGTTTGTTCACAATGAAGTGTCACCTCAAGCATCTGCCTGTTAAAACTTTCATTTCCCACATTCTCTGTGTAAATCACAGCTAATGACCTGAATCTTATAGTTTGTGCTGAGCAGCCCGTTCTTGCTGCTAACCTGAGAAAAACTCGCACTTACCTTGTGAGGATTCCTCATCATCAATTTTCTCTCCAAAGACTGCCTCAGAGCAGGTGATTCTATTCTAAACATTATTATCTGAGACCCCAGAAAAAGCTTTGTCCACAAAAAACCATTGTACTGTTAATCACAAGGGGATATATCTGGGTGCCCAGGTATCACTGATATCCTCAATATCTGGCTGCTTAAGTTCTGGAAAGGCAAAATTAAAAACAGAAATTGCTGAAAATATTTAGCTGGTCAGGCAGAATCTGCTGTGAGAGAAATGGACAATGCTTCAAGTTCAGATATAAAAAAACCCAAGAAAAGTAAAGATGAAACTAGTTTTACATTTCAGTCCAAGACAGTAGGGGTAGAACGAACAAAATGCTGGATGGGGAGGAAGAGGGATTTAATGACACGGCACATGTAGTGATGATGATGCACACTGAAAGATGATGGGTTTAATGTTTTAATGTTCTGCAGGTACAGAATAACATATATGATAGGGAGAAAATATCAATAGGAAGAGACAAATGAAGTCTGAAATTACTAGAATAGCAGAGAGAAAATAACTAAATGTTGGATACAAGACCGGAATAACATGGATTATTTGAAGATGTAATTGAATCCTGAAAGTTGTGATGTGTCAAGATGGTGTTTCTTGAGTTTTGTTCTGGCAGAGAAGTCATAGTGGGTAGAGAACTGACGTGACAGGCAGAAAGTGAAGTTGGTAATTGTGCAGGGTCGAGATAAAATAGATAGACAACAGTTGGAAGTGTATGAAGTGGCAAAAGAATCAAAAGTGGCAGGAAGAAAATATTGTTTTTATGCAAGAACACATCGGATTGAGAAGGTAAGTGGGGTGTGGGTGGAGGGGATTAATTACCCTTCATAGAGGTGTCACGAACTGGAGAGATTGAGTTACAATTTTTCTGTAAATATACTTCATTTCATGCTAAAATGTTTCCATACATCCAACAGAAATTTCAGTGTAAGCCTGCAGACTGAATTGTGGCATTCTGCAAAGATGTCACCCAGTTTGGGTTTTGTTTTCCTGAGATAGAGCAGAACAAGTAAATCATTGTTTCTCCTGGAAGATGTTTGATGTTTTTGGTGTCTCTGCATCGCGAATGAGCAGGAGTTAGAATAGTGAATGCACATCCCCGTGATTGGTGCTGTGAGGAGAGTGAGAGTGAATTGAGATGGAACAATGACAAGAGTGCAAGACTCTTTTCAGAAATAATAACATTTCCAGGTGTCAACATAATGCCATCGCCAGTCACTTCATCACCTTTGTTCATCTTTCAGCATCGTGGAAACTGAAGGCGAAGATAAGAAGACTGAGGTAAGCCAAGAGTAGATACAAAGAACTGCAGATGCTGGTTTACAGACTGCTAGAACACCTTCTCCAGAGATGCTACCTGTCCTGTTGAGTTATTCCTGCACTTAATGAAATATGTAAAAGCCAACGCAGTTGACTAATAAAAATAAGACCTCAAACTTAATAATGAGAAGGGAATCTAAGCAGTTCGTGAATTTAAAGTGAATAACCCTTGAATCCCTATTTTACTCTTATTGTTTAAAATTCTTCAGATACATCTACTTATTAAATCAATTAAAAGGGCGGCATAGAGTTGCTTCCTTACAGCGCCAGAGACCTGGGTTCAATTCTGACTACACGTACTGTCTGTACAGAGTTTGTATGTTTTCCCTGTGACCACATGGGTTTTCTCCGGGTGCTCCGGTTTCCTCCTGCATTTCAAAGATGTGCAGGTTTGTAGGTTAATTAGCTTCTGTAAATTGTCTCTAGTGTACAGGATAAAACTACTGTACGGGTGATCGTTGGTCGTTGCGGTGGGCCACAAGCCCCGTTTCCATGCCGTATCACCAAAACTAATAACTATTGAGTAATAATTTGACATTTTTCTGATTGTTGTTACAATTTGCTGTAGAATAAAGTGAATATTTTCTACAGAAAAAAAGTCTTCACAATGTGCTTGGGATGATCATTTGGCATTAGTACTTGTAGACTAACCAAATGCTCCTCAATCCTGAGCTTATGGCAGTGCTTGGCCTTCTTGATGCCCCTCTTCAGGTTAGCCCTGGATGAACTGTAGGCTCGAGCATCGCCTGACCTGAAAGCGGTGTCCCGTGCTTTCAGCAGTAGCCTGACCTCGCTGTTCATCCATGGCTTCTGATTCGGGAATATGGTCACCCGTTTGAGGGAGGTGACACTATTGATGGTGGAGTTTATAAAGTCCAGAACAGAGGATGTGTAGGAATCAATGTCCGTGTGGGAGTCAAGGGTGGCCTGGGCTGCAAACGCCTTCCAGTCAGTGTTTCCAAAACACTGCTGAAGTGTGGAGTCCGCTTCCTCTGACCAGACTTTAACTGTCCTCACAGTGGGTTTAACCCGTCTGATGAGTGGGGAGTACTTAGGGAGCAGGAACAATGAGAGGTGATCAGACTGACCAAGGTGGGGGAGGGGGACGGCTTTGTAAGCTTCAGCCATGTTAGTGTAGACTTTGTCCAGTGTCTTGTCTACTCTAGTGGCGAAGGAGACATGTTGTTGGAATTTGGGGAGTACAGTCTTCAGGTTAGAGTGATTGAAGTCACCCGCAACAATGAAGGCTGCCTCGGGGTTGTGAGTCTGTTGTTTACTAATGGCAGTATGCAGCTGTTTCAGTGCAAGCTTGGCATTAGCATCAGGAGGGATATAGGTTGCAGTCACAACAGTGGAGGTAAACTGTTCAAGAAGGAACTGCAGATGCTGGAAGATCGAAAGTACACAAAATTGCTGGAGAAACTCAGCGGGCGCAGCAGCATCTATGGAGCGAAGGAAATAGGCGACGTTTCGGGCCGAAACCCTTCTTCAGGGTTTTGGCCCGAAACGTCGCCTATTTCTTTCGCTCCATAGATGCTGCCGCACCCGCTGAGTTTCTCCAGCAATTTTTGTGTACAGTGGAGGTAAACTCTCTGGGCAGATAGAATGGTCTGCATCTAACCAAGAGGAACTCAAGGTTAGCTGAGCAGTGACTCTCGATGATGGTGGAGTCCATGCACCATGCTTTATTTACATAAATGCACAGACCCCCTACATCGTGCCAGTGCCAAAACACTCCACTGCGGCAAGTCTCAACGACTTCCGCCCAGTTGCACTTACTCCCATCATCACCAAATGCTTCGAGAGGCTGGTCCTGGCACACGTCAAAGGCTGCCTACCCCCACATTGGATCCCTATCAGTTTGCCTACCGCAAGAACAGGAGTGCGGAGGATGCCATCTCAACGGCACTTCACTCCGCCCTCTCCCACCTCGACAACAGAGACACTTACGTAAGAATGCTGTTCATCGGTTACAGCTCAGCATTCAACACCATTATACCATCAAAACTGATCACCAAACTCGGTAACCTGGGCATCGACCCCTCCCTCTGCAACTGGATACTGGACTTTCTAACCAACAGACCCCAGTCTGTTAGGTTAGACAAGCACACCTCTTCAACCCTCACCCTGAACACCAGCGTTCCACAGGGCTGTGTGCTGAGCCCCCTCCTCTACTCCCTCTTCACCTACGACTGCACACCTGTACATGGTACTAACACCATCATCAAGTATGCAGATGATACAACGGTGATTGGCCTCATCAGCAACAACGATGAGTCGGCCTATAGGGAGGAGGTCCAGCACCTAGCAGCATGGTGCGCTGACAACAACCTGGCCCTTAACTCCAAGAAGATCAAGGAGCTCATTGCAGACTTCAGGTAGTCTAAGGGCGGCGCGCACACCCCCATCCACATTAACGGGACGGAGGTGGAACGTGTTTCCAGCTTCAGGTTCCTGGGGGTCAACATCTCCGATGACCTCTCTTGGACCCACAATATCTCAGCTCTGGTCAAGAAGGCTCATCAGCGTCTCTTCTTCCTGAGGAGACTGAAGAAGGTCCATCTGTCTCCTCAGATTCTGGTGAACTTCGACCGCTGCACCATCGAGCATCCTTATCAACTGTATCACAGTATGGTATGGCAACTGCTCTGTCTCCGACCAGAAAGCACTGCAGAGGGTGGTAAAAATTGCCCAAAGCATCACCGGTTCCTCGCTCCCCTCCATTGAGTCTGTCCAAAGCAAGCGTTGTCTGCGAAGGGCGCTCAGCATCGCCAAGGACTGCTCTCACCCCAACCATGGACTGTTTACCCTCCTACGATCCGGGAGGCGCTACAGGTCTCTCCGTTGCCGGACCAGCAGGTCCAGGAACAGCTTCTTCCCTGCGGCACTACTCATCAATGTACCTCGATGACCCCCCCCCCCCCCCCCCCCCCCGGACACTCCTCCCACAGGAAAAACACTATGACTGTATGCATGTAAATAGATTTATTTATTGAAATCATATTCTATGTCGCTCTTCCAGGTAGATGCTAACTGCATTTTGTTGTCTCTGTACTGCACACTGACAATGACAATTAAAGTTGAATCTGAATCTGAATCTGCTGTGCTAAGTTTAAATTTGTGTTTTTGTGCCAATTTGATAAAATAAACCAGGAAGAATAAATTGCTTCAGTGCTTTTTAGCTCAACAACACACAAATTCTGCTCATGTTTACAATTGAGATTCCCAAATGCCAAACTCCCATGATATATGGTGAACTTCTGTGCTGTGTAGAGGCATTGAGGGGAGATAAGCAGATTCCTCTGAATAGACAAATGAAAATAAAACAAAATAAACAATTACTCAAGGCCTTTTCTGTTAACCCTCACACCTGATTCTCTATTATTTACTAAGTGATCTAGCCATCCATTTAGTAGGGCAATGTTGCATAGTGTTGGGCAAATACTGTAAATAATTTACAGTGCAAGAACATGCAAAAACAGTAATTGCATTGAAATCATCTGCAAATGGTAGTAACATAAGAATGAGTCCCAGACTGAGCCAATTTGAGTTTATTGTCATATGCACAAGTACAGGTACGATAAATATATATTGTAAATAGCTGGGGTCTCAGCACTGAGACTTGCGGTACCCCACTAGTCACTGCCTGCCATTGTGAAAATGACCCGTTTACTCCTACTCTTTGCTTCCTGTCTGCCAGCCAGTTCTCTATCCACATCAATACTGAACCCCCAATACCATGTGCTTTAAGTTTGTATAGTAATCTCTTATGTGAGACCTTGTTGAAAGCCTTCTGAAAGTCCAGATATAACACATCCACTTGTTCTCCCTTATCCACTCTACTACTTACATCCTCGAAAAATTCTATAAGATTAGTCAGACATGATTTACCTTTCATAAATCCATGCTGACTTTGTCCAATGATTTCACCACTTTCCAAATGTGCTGCTATCCCATCTTTAACAACTGACTCTAGCAGTTTCCCCACTACCGATGTTAGACTAACTGGTCTGTAATTTCCCGTTTTCTCTCTCCCTCCCTTTTTAAAAAGTGGGGTTACATTAGCTACCCTCCAATCCTCAGGAACTACTCCAGAATCTAAAGAGTTTTGAAAAATTATCACTAATGCATCCACTATTTCTGGGGCTACTTTCTTAAGTACTCTGGGATGCAGCCTATCTGGCCCTGGGGATTTATCGGCCTTTAATCCATTCAATTTACCTAACACCACTTCCCAGCTAACCTGGATTTCACTCAGTTCCTCCATCTCATTTGACCCCCGGTCCCCTGCTATTTCCGGCAGATTATTTATGTCTTCCTTAGTGAAGGCAGAACCAAAGTAGTTATTCAATTGGTCTACCATGTCTTTGTTCCCCATGATCAATTCACCTGTTTCTGACTGCAAGGGACCTACATTTGTTTTAACTAATCTTTTTCTCTTCACATATCTACAAAAACTTTTGCAGTCAGTTTTTATGTTCCCTGCCAGTTTTCTTTCAAAATCTATTTTCCCTTTCCTAATTAAGCCCTTTGTCCTCCTCTGCTGGACTCTGAATTTCTCCCAGTCCTCTGGTACGCTGCTTTTTCTGGCTAATTTGTATGCTTCATCTTTTGTTTTGATGCTATCCCTGATTTCCCTTGTTATCCACAGATGTACTACCTTCCCTGATTTATTCTTTTGCCAAACTGGGATGAACAATTGTTGTAGTTCATCCATGCAGTCTTTAAATGCCTTCCATTGCATATCCAACATCAACCCATTAAGAATCAATCGCCAGTCTATCTTGGCCAATTCACGTCTCATACCCTCAAAGTTACCTTTCTTTAAGTTCAGGACCCTTGTTTCTGAATTAACAATGTCACTCTCCATCCTAATGAAGAACTCAACCATATTATGGTCACTCTTGCCCAAGGGGCCATGCACAACAAGACTGTTAACTAACCCTTCCTCATTACTCAATACCCAGTCTAGAATAGCCTGCTCTCTCGTTGGTTCCTCTACATGTTGGTTTAGAAAACTATCCCGCATACATTACAAGAAATCCTCTTCCTCAGCACCCTTGCATGTTGTATACATGGACTTCAGTAAGGCATTCAACAATGTTCTGCATGGTAGGGCTTCTCTGGAAGGTTAGATCGCATGGGATCCAAGGAGAGATAGCTGAATGGATTGCAAATTGGCTCCATGGAAGGAAGCAGAGGGTAATGGTGGAAGGTTATTTCTCAGACTGGATGCCAGTGACTAGTGGTGTGCCTCAGGGTTCGGTGCTGGGCCCTAATTAAATTAAAAAGATTTAATTACTGTCTATCATCAACATCAATGATTTGGATAAGAACATACAGGGCAAGATTAGCAAGTTTGCTGATGATACAAGTTAGTGGTTTTGCAGATAGTTGTGAATGATTGCAGCAGGGTCTGGATCGATTGGCCAGGTGGGCGGAGGAGTGGTTGATGGAATTTAATACATTGAAGTGTGAGGTGTTGCATGTTGGGATGTCAAACAAGGGCAGGACCTACACAATGAATGATAAGCCTCTGGGTGGTGTTGCAGAGCAAAGAGATCTTGGAGTACAGGTGCATGGATCTTTGAAGGTCGAGTCGCAGGAGAATAAGGTAGTCAAAAAGGCTTTTGGCACTTTGGCCTTCATCAGTCAGAATATTGAGTATAGAAGTTGGGAGTGCATTGTATAAGACGTTGGTACAGTTGTATAAGATGTTGGTGAGACCGCATTTGTGTTCAGTTCTGGGCATCATGTTATAGGAAAGATAATGTCAAGCTTGAAAGTGTTCAGAAAAGAGTTACGAGGATGTTGCCAGGACTAGAGGGTGTGAGCTATAGGGAGAGGTTAATTAGGCTTGGTCTCTATTCCATCGAGCGCAGGAAGATGAGGGGAAATCTTATAGAGGTATCCAAAATCATGAGAGAAATAGATCGGGTAGATGCACAGAGTCTTTAGCCCAGAGTAGGGGAATCGAGGACCAGAGGACATAGGTTCAAAGTGAAGGGGAAAAGATTTAATAGGAATCCAAGGGGTAACTTTTTCACACAAAGGGAGATGGGTGTATGAAACAAGCTGTCAGAGGAGGTAGTTGAGGCTGAGACTATCCCATTGTTTAAGAAATAGTTAGACAGGTACATGAATAGGACAGGCTTGGAGGGATATAGACCAAACGCAGGCAAGTAGGACTAGTGTAGCAGGGACATTGTTGGCCGGTGTGGGCGAGTTTGGCCGAAGGGCCTGTCACCATAGTGTATCACTCTACGACTCTATGGTTGCAGGAGAAGTTACCTGGGAGGGGGTGGTTTGGGTGGGAAAGGATGAGGAGACCAATGAGTTGCGGAGGGAGCGCTCTCTGCGGAAGTCGGAACGGGGAGTGGATGGGAGGATGTGATTGCTGGTGGGATCATGTTGGAGGTGGCAGAAACATCAGAGAATGATGTTTAGTTTAGTTTAGAGAAACAGCGCGGAAACAAGCCGTTTGGCCCACCGAGTCCAGACCAACCAGCAAACCCCGCACATTAGCACAAGCCTACACACCAGAGACAATTTACACTTATTCCAAGTATACAAACCCAAGCAAATTAACCTACAAACCTGTACATCTTTGTAGTGTGGAAGGAAACCGAATATCTCAGAGAAAACCGAGACGCGGTCACGGGGGAGAACGTCCAAAGTATGTACAGACAGCACCCTTAGTCAGGATCGAACCCAGGTCTCCAGCGCTGGAAGTGCGGTAAGGCAGCAACTCTACCGTTGCACCACCATGCTGCCCTGGATGTGATGGATGCGGAGGCTGGTGGGGTGAAATCCATGGACCAGGGAAACTCTGACTTGGGGGAGTGAGAACAGAACCACAGGATAACGTGAAGTCGCAGGTGGGGAATCCATCTATGACAGCAGGGGGGACATCATGTTTACTAAATAAAGAATATATCTCGGACGTCCGTGAACGGAAAGCCTCATCTGCGGAGCCGACGTGGCGGAGACAGAGAAATTGAAAGTAGGAATAGGGTCTTTGCAAGAGGCAGGGTGAGAGTAGGTATAGTCCAGATAACTTTGGACGTTGGTGGGTTTGTAGTGGACGTCAGTCAATAATCTGTCCCCTGTGATGGAAACAGAGAGATCAAGAAAGAGGAGAGAGGTGTCAAAGACAGTCCAAGTGAATATGAGAACCAAGTGGAGGATAGATCAGAAATGGGATAAGTGCCATATCCGAGCATTACAACGAGTTTATCATGAAGCAAATACTGTGGCTCTTTCCTTTCCTGACGCCACCATCTGGTCCATGAGGTGGATGGAAAAGTCCTTGGGATGGAACCCCCTGTCCGAAGAGTTGGAGGCGGGCCATGTTTCTGCATAACAGAGTATACACCTGTTCCTCATACCACCGTGATTCAGTGGTCTTGCTCTTAGGTCTTCCATCTTTTTCTCCAGCTATTGTATATTGCCCAGAAGTATTCTCAAGGAGGGGATTCACATGCCACAACACTTCAGTTTACCAGCTGCTCTCCTAGCATCAAGCATAGTGAAAGCCTCCCTTTTTGCACTGAGTGAGTCATGTCCATTGGGCGGTTATCAGATCGCTAGCGCATTTAAGTGTCTTAAAAGTCCGTTGCCTCGTGCTGTATTCCTGGCAGCACATATCAGCTTGAAAAGGGCAAAATGATCCCTGACAATTGTTACCTCTCTCTGGCAACAATTTTGTTAAAAAAAAAAAGGTCCAAGTGTGTCAGAAAAATTATTGGCTGAGTCTGTACCACTGGAGGATAGGCTATCTGCAGATGTAAGCATTCGGAGATACGTCTTCCAACTTCGCTGTGGGAATTAACAAAGGATTAGCTTCACTAGCAAGCAGGTAATGAGCAGGTCAACAATTCAACAATTGCTGGGAGAATGACTGACTGCCCATTATATGATTACTAACGGAGTTACATCCAGTTCTGGCAGTAACCACCTGCATGGAGAGCCAATGATCTGCCCATTAGGATCTTCCCTATAGAAAAACTTCTTACGGCTTGTTTGACAAAAGTTGCAAACATTAAATTCCTATCAAGTCTTCTTGATGATCTTTTACTCTTTCATTCCATCTGGTCGCTTGCTTTCCCTGAATCGAGTAGTTCTGGGGCTTCTAGACTCTTTTGAAGTTGCAAACCTCACAGAAAAGAACACAGCTTAGACATATTAAGCTGCCACAATGCCCATCAGTAATAATATGATGACATCTAGTAGAATAGAGACCCTAAATGTAAGGTCTCAGATGTACAACAAATTTAAATACTTTTTTCCCCCACAAGGTAGTAAACACAATATTAACAAAGCTGGCTTTTATGCATAGACACACTGGAAAATATTTCAAAGATAAAATTGCTCTGCCCACATTTACGCTCTCCTTTAAATATTTTTTTGTAGTTGAATTGGAAACACATTAGATTAGAACAAAAGGTTTCAAATCCCAAAACACTCAGTGCAGAATATGCAAAAAATTGTATTCCTCTCATGGCTGCAAAGGTTGGTTCAGTTGCATCTGAAGGGAATTTAATTTACAAAATATACACCTTTTAAAATATATTTTTACAAAAGTCCTGTCACAACAAACACTCATCAAAGCAATACTTTAAGATTTTTATTTTCAATGTAGTTTCTTCACATTTGAAGGTGGAAAGAAAGCTATTGGTTGATTTTCTGGATTCCCTCCCCTCAGATAATAATTCATCCTGTGTATGCCGAAACAACAATGTTCAGGAGGCTACTTGTTTAGGACAGACTTCCAGCTGTCCACAATCCTGTCCTGCAATATTCACACAAGGGGTCATTTCACAGCAGCAGGGGAGCGAGGGATTGTCAGATGTCTGTCTTTTTTATTCATTGCTTGTTCACAGTTGCCGAGACCAATTGCAAGCCATTTCAATTCACTCAGACAAGATTGTAATAGGAGTTTAATGTTAACAGAGTTTGAGGTTCTTGGGAAATGATTTTACCCAATAAACTACCGTGAAAGAAGGGAATTAACTCAATAAGATGATTTTCGCATGTGATTAATACAATGAGTGGTATTCTAAATTGGATACGGTCAGCACTACTCAACTGGAGGGTAGACAAAAATGCTGGAGTAACTCAGCGGGACAGGCAGTATCACTGGATAGAAGGAATGGGTGGCGTCTCTGATCGAGACCCTTTTTCAGACGAAACGTCATCTGAAAAAGGGTCTCGACCAGAGACGCCACCCATTCCTTCTATCCAGAGATGCTGCCTATCCCACTGAGTGACTCCAGCATTTTGTGTCTCTCTTCAGTTTAAACCAGCATCCGCAGTTCCTTCCTTCAATTAAAGGGCAGGTGGGTGCCATGATCAGGAACAAATACTCAGATTTGAAAAATGAACTAAATAACCATATTCATACATACATTTTTGACCAAAACATTATACGATTCACACTCATCACCCCTAAATGACCGAAATCAAACTTAAAAGAAATATTTCAAAGTATGACTACTAATCTGGTTCCATGTATAACCTGGTTTGAGCAATGGATCAGTTAAGGCACTTAACATACCTTGTCTTTCCGCATTAAAAACAAAAGATCTTCTGCAGCTATGACTCGAGCTCCTCTGACCTGTGAAATTTCAGCAGCCTGGTGCAACTAAAAGAAACAAACAGAAACTATATGTAATGCAGAAAAAACAAACATTAAAACATTCTTATGAAAGATAATTGACGTCACTAGTAATGGGCAGATGAAGCTGAAAAGTGTGAAAAGAAAGCATAAATTATTTTGCTTTGCATATCTGAGGTAGAAATCTGTGCATAGTCACTAGCACAAAACAGTTGCTTTAATATCAGCTGATCATTTTTCTCCCCACCAATTTGGTTCCATGGAAAGTAATGCTAGCAACCAAAGCCAAAAGTCTGGCCTTAAATTAACTTTCTTTAAGGTCAACATAGCTGAAAGACCTTTTTATGAACAATTTCACTGGCTTGGGCACAGTGTGCCAAAAAGCCTCAGTGTAAGATTTACATTTTATGAAATTTTATCTGACAAGTACAGAAAATCTACAACTCTTCTCTCAGTGCCACACCTGAAAAGCAATATTACTAATTAATCTCCTGGGCTGGCTGCATCCATTCAGAAGTTTGTGAATAGAACATTGTAGGGAACAAATAATCACCTCTAAATGATTAAAAATCTAGTTCAAAATAAATACTTCACAGCATTTGACTCTATCCTATACTGTAGTGAACAAAATCAACAACAGAAGTAACAGTTTCTAAAAGTCATAGCAGCGGGACATCTTTCCTTTTTTGGCAAATAGGCTTTGCAGAAGATCTGGTCAATAAACCATGACACTTTTTTAACTGCTTCTGGTTGTAACATTCCCATGTAGTATGTTTATTCAATACTGTTTGCACTAAATTTATCCATAGATTCTCTTGTGTGACGATAGGATTTGTCACACTTAAAATAACAAGCTATATGCAGATTATTTTTCAACAGTGCATCAAAAATTAACAAATGAAGCAAAGATATTCAAAATCCAGTAGGTTGAAAAACATGGTTCTTTTTCAAGAAAGTATCAATGCTTGTAGCATCTTAATGTACTGCTCCATCTATAAACCATTTTTAGTATTTTAATGACAGGCTTCATTGCATTCTTCTTCTTCTCTGAGTAGAAACGGGTGTTCTGTGATTTAACAAGTGAATCTATTCAAAGAGATACAAGAGACTGCAGATGCTGGAATCTTGAGCAGCAAACTGCTGGAGGAACTGATTGGGTTATTTGTTAAGAGAATGGACATTTCAATTCTGTCGTCAGACTATTGCCTTCCACAGATGCTGCCTGACCTGCTGAGTTCCCCCACCAGTTTAAAGAAAAAATCTATTCAACACTGCCATTTCAAACCATCAGTTTATATAAGGATTTCATTTTTTAGACAGGCATTTTTATTAATCAAAACTATTTCTATTCAAACATCAGCAAAGGTATTTCCATTGTATGAGATAATTTAATAATATCATTTTCTTGCAAGGCATATATTTCAATTTTTTTTTAAACCTCCTCATGGATGATCAGCCTCCATGAATCTGTGATTTTAATCTTCGAAGAGAATGCAAACTAGTTAGCCAAAAGGTCAGGGCTGGCGTGCTTCTTGGATTCTCTAACACAGTCTATGAACAATTATTGCCAGACTTTTGGCTGCTAACAGTGCTTGGAGTAGAGAGGGCTACAATTTTGTGTTTCTTTTCAAATCCAAAGATATTTTATGCAGGAGCAAAGCTGGGGATGGGGCAAGTAGAATGAAGAACAAGGCAACCTACAAGTCTGAGACAATAAGGGAAAGGAGTCAAGTAGAAAAGAAAGTGAGCAATGATTTACAAAGAGACTAAAAACAGAACATGTTCGGAAACTGTAAATCAGGATGAAGTAAACAAAGGCAGAGGCTTGAAAGACACGACACAGTTATATTGCTGAAGAAAGGCCAGCTAAGACCGACAGAACTAGAACCAATCCAAATAAAAATGCTCGAGAGAGCAATAATGACAAAATAACTGAGTGATCCAACTTAAAAATATCTCAGGAAGGTATCAACAGACAAGAAAACAGAAATAAAGTGGCAACAAACATTCCCTACATAGTTGAATGTCAGGTTGTTTACAACACATTAAGAAACAAATACTTATTGATTAGATGAATAAAGTCCCAAAATAGTACAAAATCATCTATTTTTGGAAAATATGTGTAAGTCTCACTTGGTCAGTATGACCAGTCTTAGTTTTATGCATGTTTTAAGTTTATGTACATGAAAGACTATTTGAAGTTACACAAGTATAAATTATCCAAAGTTAGAGTTTCATTGCAGAACATGGTGAGTGCTATTCAGTTTAGCATTACTGAGAACTGAAGGGTGGCGGAGTGCGGTAAAGAAGGTAAGCATTGTAGGGAGGTGGGAATGGGAGGCAAGTTCAATAAAAAAAAAAAGTAGAGAAAGGAATTGAGGGGGAGGAAGGGGAAGAGTTGGTTGAGGGAAAAGAGGAAGAGCATGCAAATAATTGAAGAGGGCTGGTAAATTGTGGTGAACTAGGAGGAAAGGACACTGAAAACACACAGTTCCATGATGTACGATGAGGATTTCTAGTTTACAATAGCTTTTACATACAAATGGCTGCTGTAGCTTGGAAAGGGTTAATTAAACACTAAGAAGGGCCACTTACATAGAGGACTGTTAATTTAAAATTTATTTTGAAACTCTCACTGGTTTTAAATCTGGATGTGTTCCCAGTTTTTCAGGATAGACAGTTACAGTGCAAATAAAACAGGGTATTCATAAAGAAAATAGAGCAGAATGTTCTATTACACGAGGGAGAAGGGGAGCGAGAGGAAAGTGTAACTGCATTGAATGTGAGAAATTACAGGCTCAATAATCCAATCCTGCACAGATAGGAACATAGCCAAAATTATTCACTTCAGAGTATATTTAAGTCAGCCATTGCAGGAAAGTCAACTAATTGTAAAATAAACCAACTGCAAGATTTAGCAAATATTAGGATCATCATCAATAATGCAACATTTTGTCATTTGTGGCACAGTTCCTAATAGAGATTAGAATAAATGAAAGACTTTTCACTTGTAAATCTATACAGTGTAATATGTCAGTCTCGGATTTCGATGAAGGTTGGATCAATTTGCTGATCTCAACTACTTTTCATCCCATACATTGGTATTTAGGATTAGATTAGATTAGATAATTGGTATTTAAATTAGAATGCGATTTTGCTTCCTTCCAATTTGATTTGTCTTATTGGCTCTCTGATATACATCATGTTTAGTACCAACTTTCCCGAACATCTCTAGGTGCCTTAAACTGCTGTTCATCCAGCCAAGTGTTATATTGAAAAAGCCTTGCTCATTTACAGCACAGCGAAATCCCATGAGCAAATTTCTTTTAAACCGATTAAAAGGTAAACATTCGTCGAATATTGTCGGATATGGGATAATTCCCAAGCTCTTTAAAATAGTGCCAGGGAATCTTTTAAAGTTACTTTTGGGAGCAGACAATTTAAACTTTTAGCGAAAAGATGACATATCCAACAATCATCCTCACTTCGTGAGCATAATCCAAAAGATCATTCTCCAAGTCAAGTCTAAACACGTAAAGGTTTCTGACCCAGAAGTTTCATAAATGTTTTGCAGTGAATTAATTCTCTACTTTTTAGTACTATATTAGCAAATACAAATGCCAGGTTCTAAAAGACAACGTTTAACAAATAGCAAAGACAACGATTTAATATGTTTGAATATATTGCTTGGAGACAAATCCTATGACTTCTTCACTGACAGATACAAGTTCACAAAGATGTCTCAAGTAATGGCCAGTTGATGGGAGGAGTAGTTTGGGGGAAGTCTGTTATCAGGATCCCTTTGTAAACATTTTTCTGAAATATTTTAAAGATATGTAATTCGTTCTCTAAAATAGGAACTGTATCTTCTAAATCTTGTTCCTCTTCAGGAAGAACCACTTCCATTTCCAGCTGAACAAACATTGGATTCTTTATGGGTTGGGAATGTAGAATATGACCAAAGTATAAGATCTAGGTCACCAGCCCAACTTAGGACAAATGGAAGGTATGCCCCACAGCCTACCATAATCCCAACATATAGTGCATTAAGAAAGTATTCAGACTACTTCACTATTTCCACATTTTGTTACATTACAGCCTTATTTTAAAATGGATTAATTTTTTTTTTAACATCAATCTATACACAATACCCCAGAATGAAGTAGCGAAAACAGGTGTTTAGAAATGTTTGCAAATTAAAAAGAAATAACTGAAATGTCACATTTACATAAGTATTTAGACCCTTTGCTATGACACTCAAAATTGTGCTTAGGTTCAACCTGTTTCCATTGATTATCCTTGAGATGTTTCTACACCTTGATTGGAGTGCACCAGTGGTAAATTAAATTGATTGGACATGATTTGGAAAGGCACACACCTGTCTGTATTACGTCCCACAGTCAACAGTGCATGTCGGAGCAAAAACCAAGCCATGAAGACGAAGGAATTGTCCGTAGACCTCCGAGACAGGATTGTGTCGAGACACAGATCTGGGGAAGGGTATAAAACAATTTCTGCAGCATTGCAGATCCCGAAGAGCAGTGTCCTCCGTCATTCTTAAATGGAAGAACTTTGGAACCACCAGGACTCTTCATAGATTTGGCCACCCGGCTGAACTGAGCAATCGGGGGAGGAGGGCCTTAGTCAGGGAGGTGACCAAGAACCCGATGGTCACTCTGACAGAGCTCCAGAGTTCCTCTGTGGAGATGGGAGAACCTTTCAGAAGGACAACTATATCTGCAGCACTCCACCAATCAGGCCTTTATGGTAGAGTGGCCAGACGGAAGCCATTCCTCAGAAAAAGGGACATGATAGCCCGCTTGGAATTTGCCAAAAGGCACCTAAACGACTCTCAGACCATGAGAAACAAGATTCTCTGGTCTGATGAAACCAAGATTGAACTCTTTGGCCTGAATACCAAGCATCATGTCTGGATGAAACAAGGCACCTCTCATCATGGCGAAGCATGGTGGTGGCAGCATCATGCTGTGGGGATGTTTTTCAGCGGCAGGAACTAGGAGACTAGTCAGGATCGAGGGAAAGATGAACACAGCAAAGTTCATAGAGATCCGTGATGAAAACCTGCTCCAGAGCGTTCTGGACCTCAGACTGGGGCAGAGGTTCATCTCCCAACAGGACAACGCCGCTAAGCACACAGCCAATACAACGCAGAAGTGGCTTTGTGAGAAGTCTGTGAATGTCCTTGAGTGGCCTAGCCGGAGCCCTGACTTGAACCCGATCGAATATCTCTGGAGGGACCTGAAAATAGCTGTGCATCGACGCTCCTCATCCAACCTGACAGAGCTTGAAAGGATCAGCAAAGAATGGGAGAAATTACCCAAATACAGGTGTGCCAAGCTTGTAGCGTCATACCCAAGAAGACTTGAGGCTGTAATCGCTGCCAAAGGTGCCTCAACAAAGTACTGAGTAAAGGATCTGGATACTTATGTTAATATGATATTTCAGTTACTTCTCATTAATTACTTTGCAAAAATGTCTGAACCTGTTTTCGCTTTTTTATTATGGGGTATTGTGTGGAGATTGATGATAAAAAAAATAATTTAATCTATTTTGGACTAAGGCTGTAACATAACAAAATATGGAAATAGTGAAGGGGTCTGAATACTTTCAGAATGCACTGTATCCAAAGTCCATCAATTATTTGCATATCCCAAGTTAGAACAAGAATGAGCAGGAAAGATTCTGGATTTTTGGTCTCTACACGTTCAAGATAACTGCACTGTATTTAAAACTGAAATTTATATCATGCTTAATGTTCATTTGCTTTCCGAAACAGTGGCTAATTGCAAGCTAGGTGCATTTGAATAAATTAATAACCATTTAGGATAATAATATTCTAAAGCATTAAGAATAATTTAAACTAGTTTTTTACAACATCTATGTGCCTTTTCTTAACGTATTATTTGAAAATCCATGCAAATCAACAGGTAATATTTTTTTTTTAAACCCGTTTCCTTTCCTGTGGTTTTCGACATGGACCAAAATCAAAAATATATTACAAAGAAATACAGAACGTGATTTGATTCTGTTGATGAATGTGTGATTGTTTCAATACTAGCTTGCAGCATGTTAGATTTGAATATATGCTTCCTTCAGAAAAACAGGCCAAGCTCCTTTGTAACCTGCAACCCAAACAGAAAATGGATCTTTAAATCAAATACTACGGAAACTGGAAATTTAAATTAAAAGCAGAAAATACTTGATACATTCAAGCAGGGAGGGGGAATTTCTACATGCAAAATTAACTCTGCAGGTCATTGACATATCATCAAGTTGACAATGAACATTGTACAGTTTTGTAAATATTTTCACTGGACAGATAGAGAGAGAGAAATGTGTAGATTTGGTTACCTAGAAAAATAAATAAATTCACTATCATGTGGTTATAAATTAAGACCTCTGGCACTTGAAACTAGATGCCTTCTAATTGCATCCTCTTTTCCATTGTCCTTTGCGTGAAGACTTGCATTTCTTATCTTATATTTATAATGACACAGTAGCCAGCTGCTTAGCCCATTGGGCCCACACCAGCTCCCAAGGGAGCAATCCCATTTCCCTATATGCCTGCAACTTATCCTCTCTCTCACAGGCCTATCAACTGCCCTTTATTTTTGTCATTAACCTGCAAAAAGGGATGATTATCGGTCGCCACTTAATGCACCAGCATGCCTTTACAGAGTGTGTGGAACGCCCATGGGGCCACCCATGTGTTCATGAAGAGAAAATGCAAATCCTGCACACACAGTATAGCTGAGATCAGAAGTAAACCCGGGTCCCTGGAACTGTGAAGCAACAGATTCTACTGGCATTCCACAGTGCAACCCATTTAAACCTAGCTTTGGACATGAACGTAAGTATCTCTATTGTAAATAAAGGAGATATACTTGGGTTTGTGAAACGTCTGCACAGGCGTTAACTTGGAATCAATACTGTGACCTAAAACAATGCAATTTTAATAAGGTTTTTTTTTAAAGCAATTAATGTTCACGTTATGAAAGGGAGCATTAAGTCAGAGTACAAATTATTAAGGAATGGGTATGGAAAGGCAAATTTTGAGAGCAAATGCTTTTGAGTGGAACATTATGAAAGATTGCACAGATTTATTGAAGAGAATGGGCAAACAAAGAAATTTACTTTATTGATTTTTTATATACATGATTTTATTGATATCAAAGATATCGGTCATATTTTGTGTTCCTTTTCAAGGTTCACCTCTTCCTCATTAACATTCTTCTGATTTATAAACTACAGATGCTGCAAGTATATAACGTTCCTACTTTTTTCATCTCCCTGCACCACTAAATTTGCCCTTTTATTCTTTCAAATACGCAAGAACTGGAACAATGTTAACCAGTAGAACACCAGCAAGGAGACAAAGAGCTTAAACCTACTGCCACATTCATTATCATTAGCTTGAAAACTGGCATTGCATGTAGTTCAGAACCTGGGGCCAGAATGCAGTCATTCACTGGGCATAGGGGAACAGCAGCCAAGTCAGGGGATAAGGATAGCTCATCTGCTGGCTCAGTAGACATGTTGCAAAGTCAGCCATAAGCCTGAAAGCCAAAGTGGGGACCTTTTATCTAGATTTGCAGGTCAACCAGCATCTTCCAACCTTGGAATGCTGTAGTGGATGTCCAAATGGTCTTGATGTAAGCCCAAATACACCCCCCCCCCCCCACCTCCCCCAATTCAATTCAATTCAAAGCACTTTATTCGTCCCCGAGGGGCAATTTAAAAAGGCGCATTACAGTAGCTTTTTAAAAAGGGACACAATCAACAAACATAAGTAGCAATGAAGTAGACTGCAACATGCAGAGGGGTATAAAGGTTGTCACCATACTTTAAGTACTGCCTTCCAGCGCAATTCTTATTGATGACCACGGTCAGTTAACTTGACCACTCCCAACCAAGCTAAACGGTGTAACTTGAAGCTGGGTCTTATCCTCCATAATCATTCTCAGGTAGACAAAAGTGCTGGGGAAACTCAGTGGGTGCAGCAGCATCTATGGAGCGGAAGGAAATAGGCAACGTTTCGGACTGATGGGGGGGTGGGGTGGGGCGGGAGAAGAAAAGAAAAATGAGGAGGAAGAGCCCGAGGGTTGAGGGAGAGCTAGGAAGGGGAGGAGACAGCAAGGCCTAACAGAATTGGGAGAATTCAATGTTTATACCACTAGGGTGCAGACTGCCCAAGCGGAATATGAGGTGCTGTTCCTCCAATTTCCGGTGGTGCCCACTCTGGCCATGGAGGAGGCCCAGGACAGAGAAGTCGGATACGGAATGGGAGGGGGAGTTGAAGTGCTGAGCCACCGGGAGGTCAGGTTAGTTAATGCAGACCGAGCAGAGGTGTTCGGCGAAACGATCGCCAAGCCTACGCTTGGTCTCACCGATGTAGATCAGCTGACATCTAGAGCAGCGGATGCAATAGATGAGTTTGGAGGAGATGCAGGTGAACCTCTGTCGCACCTGGAACGACTGCTTGGGTCCTTGAATGAAGTCGAGGGGGGAGGTAAAGGGACAAGTGTTGCATCTCTTGCGGTTGCAAGGGAACGTGCCCGGGGAGGGGGTGGTGCGGGAGGAAAGAGAAGAATTGACAAGGAAGTTAAGGAGGGATCGGTCTTGGCAGAAAGCAGACGGGGGGAGATGGGAAGATGTGGCGAGTGGAGGGGTCATGTTGGAGGTGGCGAAACTGACGGAGGACTATTTGTTGTATGTGACGGCTAGTGGGGTGAAAGGTAAGGACTAGGGGGACTGACCTTGTTGCGAGTTGGGGGATGGGGAGAGAGAGCAGTGTTACGGGGTACGGAAGCGACCCTGGTGCGAGCCTCATCTACAGTAGGGGAGGGGAACCCCCGTTCCCTGAAGAATGAGGCCATTTCCGATGCCCTGGGGTGAAACACCTCATCCTGGGAGCAGATGCAGCGTAGACGGAGGAATTGGGAGTAGGGGATGGAGTCCTTACAGAAGCAGGGTGGGAAGAAGAGTAGTCTAGATAGCCATGGGAGTCAGTGGGTTTATAGTGGATGTCGGTCAGAATGGCTCAGTCTGTTCTGAAGGCTGTAGTTGAATTTAGGGTAGTTGAGCAATTGGAGGGACTGGAGTTGAATATTATGCTTTTAATTTCTAATTCTACTTATATTTTATAATATAAAATGAAACTGCTGTATAAGTTCTAGACGGAAAAAAATGGTGATTTTGATTTTGGTAAACATTGTCTTTCTATTATTGAATTGCAGTTGTCCTCCTGTTAAAGGGACATCCATAAGGCTGTTGGGCAGAATTTATTCCCATTGAGAGTGAAGGCAGAGCAATGTATTTCTAAAGTCAAGATGGTGTAAAATTAAACTGAATCTGCTTGCGGTGGTGTTACTGATGTACTTGTCCTTCTTAGTGGTAGAAGTCACAGATATGAGAGGAACTATCAGAGCAAGCAAATGAAGCGCAGCAGTGGAGGGAAGTAATGTTTAAGGTGGTTGAAGGGGTGCCAGTCAAGCAGGCTGCATAGTGCTTGACATCCAATCAAGTGGAGTGTATTCCATCACACTACTTGATTATAAAAGGCCCTGAGGGATTGGGAGATAACTCACACATTGCAGGATACCCAGCCTTTAATCTGTTCTTGTTATCACAGCATTTATGTGGCTGTTCTGTTCAGTTTCTAGTCAATGTTCATCTTCCTGGAAAATGGTGAAAATCTTAGCATTAGTCGGTGGTTAAATATTCTTTTGTTGCGGATGGTCACTGCTAGACATTTTTGTATCATGAATGCCACTTGCCATGGATTAGCCCATGTTCAAATACTGGTTTTGTTGAAAAGTGCTATATAAATAAAGATTATTATTATTATTATTATTATGCCTTAATGGTTTAGATTCGGCTCCTTGCAGACATGGACTGTTTCATTTGCCGCGGTACAAATGGAATGGGACATTATGCAATTATTACCAAATGTCCCCAAACATCTTGTTAAAAAGAAGCAAGTTAAGAATGGAGTTACATCTAATTGGTAGAATCAATCCTTTAAAAGGGCTGTAAGCAAAAATGATTGTTTAGTCTATCATAGGTCCTGGTCAGCTTTCTGTTGTGGTTTGGGGGTGCTCAAGAAAAAGAAATGTGGAAGAAATTTGCCTCTGATGGCCAGCAAAATTGTGACAATATCATTGATTGTCGTCCTTTCCATATACTTTGTTCCATTAACTTCAGTAGGACTAAATGCATTGAGGATGTATAACCAGTGACTGATACGTCTGCACACATTTAGCACTGGCGTGCAAAGCCAAACTGATTCACCCTGGTTTCCAACCCACAGAAGAATTCTTTACGTGTGAATAAAAACAATCGGCAAGTGTTGTGGAGGAGTGAAATCACAAACTTCTGATGTAAACAGAACCATTTGGTCCCACTCAATAGGACAGATATTCCATTTGGAGTTAATCCACTTTAACAAAGCAAATTTGAAGTTTTTTATTACAGTATGGATTTATAAAACAACTTTTCCAAGGCGGGATCAAGTTTGAATTAAATTTTTTGACAAAAAGTTGGCAACTTTATATGAGTGCAAATCAGGGCATTGCACCTCAGGAAATTGGGTTTTGGCATTTCTGGGAACTCCTCACGCTGTTTTATAAAGGGAGGATTAGCGAGCTTCTGCTGCATCTGGAACCAGTATCCTAAAGAACCTTACAGTCAGCTAATTGCAAAATCTCTCAGTTATGTTGTCATCAATATAATATAAATAAAATACAAATCTGGCCAAATAAAGATAATTTCAGGAAATCACAGGCTAATGGTGTTACCTGCTCTCTGGATTTACCACTCAGCATATTGTTAACTGGATCATTAATTTGCCTTCAAGAACTTTAATAGTAACTTATTAATTGGTCTCTGGAGGTGCACGACAGGATTTTCGTAGATTTTTCCGAACAACCTCAGTCAGCTAACTGAAATTTTGAATTCTCATGTTAAGCCACATGTTTTCCTCTCCAATAATACATGGATCTCAATTCTAATGTGACTGACATTAGATAAATATTCCCCACCCCCCCCCCCCCCCCCCCCCCCCCCTCTTTACCTTTCACAGCTGTTCACAACCACTTCTCCCCTTTATCAGCACCTTTTTGCTTCCTTGACATCCTTTTTGTCTCCTTTTCATCTCCAGCCTTTGTCCACCCATCTGCCAATCAATAACCCTGCTCACCTGTATCAATCTATTTCTTGCCAGCTTTAGTCACAGTTTGGTACAGTGTGGAAACAGGCCCTTTGGAAACTTGCCCACACCGGCCAACGTGTCCCAGCTACACTAGTCCCACCTGCCTGTGCTTGGTCCATATCCCTCCAAACTTGAACGATCCATGTATCTGTCTAGCCGTTTCTTAAAAGTTGGGATAATCCCAGCCTCAACTACCTCCCCTGGCAGCTTGTTCTATAGACCCACCACCCTTCGAGCGAAAAAGGTTACCCTTCAGATTCCTATTAAATCTTTGCTCCTTCACCTTGAACCTATATCCTCTGGTCCTCGATTCCCCAACTCTGGGCAAGAAAGTCTGTGCATCTACCCGATCTATTCCTCTCATAATTTTATACAGCTCAATAACATCAGACCTATGTCCTGCCTCCACCTCTTTCCAGCTTTCTCTCTCCCACCACAATCAGTCTGAAGAAGGGTTCCAACCCAAAAAGTCACATATGCAGGTCCTCCAAAGAAGCTGCCCGACCTGCTGAGTTCGTTCAGCATTTTGTGCCCTACATATTCTCACCTTTGTTGGTTCTTTAAATTATTATTGCAAAAAATCTAAACAAACTCCAGAAATGTGTGGTCTTTGTTTGTCTCATTCCAAATCATAATTAAAATTGAAACCATTCTACCGTTGCTACATGTCCGGCTAATTTCTGCCTTTTTGCATTACTTCCTGAGAACTTGCACAAAATTCCAACTAAAGCACTTTTCAGCTTCTTAATTCAATTCATTGTCTCCCCAGATGCTTAGCATGGGGAGGAAGTATCGTAAATCATAAAACATACTCCGCTGTAGTTGTTTCATGGTTCACGTGCAAACGGTCTCCTCCACGTGTTGAACACCCGTGATTTTGCATTCACAAGTATCTCCTAGATTTTTTTCTGGCCTTTGTGCCCCCAACCATTGGTTTCATGAACTTTGCAGTTGTTTCGGACACCTTTTTCTCCCAACCACCCCTCTCCATATGACCACTCCTGTTTCTGCCAATCATCTTGATCTCTCTTTATCCTATGGCTGGTGAAAAGGCATTTCGTAGTCTGAATGTAGTTATCGTCTTCATGTTTCACAGACCCGCGGGTCTTGTCATAGAGTACTCTTTCCCCCGTCCATTTGTCCTGTCAGCTCAGGGTTAATCCCTTTATATCTGGACACACTTCCTTTCCCAATAATTTTCGCATCGTTTTGTAACTCATTTTCCCAGCCATTGAAATCACACCGCTAGAAATTAGGTACAGAGTAACATATGAAAAATAGGGAGGAGCGAGGCAAACTTCGCCCCTCTCGAGCTGCAACAAGCCAGTACTGGTCCTTCTCTTCGCATAACTTACACCCAGCTGATTTGTATGCCTTTGAGCCCACACCAAGTGCCCATCATATTCCTAACCTACCTCCCTCACAGCAGTTCTTCCTCGCCCTTTTTTATCTCCATATCTCCTACTCTTTTTGCCCCCGCCTCCCCACATTTCTTACCCACACTGAAGCGCGTTGACCCGTTCCTACCCTCCTTCTACTCACCTCTCTTGCTCGCTCGAACTGACATAACAGTTTTGTCGCCGTCCGGTAATCTGAATGGTTCCCCTATTAACCTATTGATTTCGGATTCTTCCCCTACTTCATAAAGTGCCCGGCTGGGACAATTCGTTAATTTGCATCTCCCCCCGCGGATGTCCTAAACTTCAAGATTTCTATTTGTATTTTTCATGTTCTATATAGATACCCAGCCAATCTTCTAACGCAGCCTTTTAGACGTTTTAGTACAAATAGCAGTCTATTCCATGGCTTTATTCATTATGAAAGTCTACGACCTCTTTTCAGCCTCCCCAGGAATCACCTTTCGTCTGCTGTTGACAACTGTAGTCTGTTAACTTCCCTCATCTGGGCATAAAGGAAAAGAACTGTCGGTTCCTCACCGACATTTAGGAGACCAAAAACTCGTACGCAATACCCCGCGTCCTCTTTTTCTTTTCTCTTCCCTCTCTATTGTTATGTCGGTCCTTCACCACTGCCGCCTGTTACATACTGCACCAGCTTAGCTATGAACTACCTCCTGCTCCTCATGATCAAAAATCCTTTTTGGCCTAACATAACATTCCCGCTCTTTTTTCACTGTCCTGCTGACACCCTGCATGCACAATTTCATCTTATGACTTGGTTTTGTACCATGACACCCAAGCTAATCTCTGTTTGCATTCTCCTTATCCTTCCTAATCGGCACCATTCACGATAGATAGTGACTTTCCTGTTTTGCCACCAAAGGGATTAAACCTACATTTATCCAATTTCCTATACCCTGAATTAGCATGCATCGTGCCCGCCATCTGCCCACCCAGCCTATCAAAGTCACCTTGCAGCCTCACAGTCTCTAGACTCCCTTCTCCCTACAGGACCACTACTGCACAACCCTCAGTGCTTCGCTCGTCATGACCGCAAACTTTGTGGATTGTTGCAATTCAAGCCTCAGTCCAAATTCATTCATATATATCGTAAATAGTTGGGGCCCCAGATACTCTGAACTTGCTGGTAACCCACTAGTCACGGCCTGCTCGCTATTTGATATAAGATTTTACCCGCTCTTTCTTTTTATCCTACTCTTGCTGCTTCTTGTCTGCCCAGCCAGTTCTGTCTACCAATCAAATACTTGAACGTGAGCGCCTATTACCGTGATTGCCCTGTACTGGGTTTGCTTATATCTAAGTCCCTCTTAGCTGGCTGGACACACTTTCGTGTTCGGAAAGCCTTCTCGAAAGTTCTCCAGCATAAACAAATCCACATGGTTCTAATCTTCATTCCTCCATTTTCCACGCTACTGGTAATCACTGTATATCTATGTCGTTTACATCCGCGAAAAATCTATTAAAGATTCGTCGACACTGATTTTATCCCTTTCGTAAATCCATGCCTGACTTCTTTGTCCATAAGATTCTTTCACCCCTCAATTCTCAAATGTGTGACTGCTCCACGCCTCCATCTATTTATTACATAATGACTATCAGCACAGTGTCATCAGGTGCCCCAAGCATTAGTCCGAGTTAGATAGACTAAACTAGGGTCAGTGTAATTCCCCGTTTTCTCGGTATCCACTCCGTCTTACTTAAAACTAAATCAGTGGAGTGTTAGGGTGAGGTTATACGGGTCTAAAGTAGGGGTGAGACAGGTGGGGTTGCATTGGGTGGTATACGTTTCGACTACCAGCAATGCCTCAGCGAAAACTGACTGCTCATCCACGTAAAGACGCGTTTGAAAGCTCATCAGTTTATGCGCTCCACTATTTCTGGAGTAATTCTGATTTACGGTTAATCTGGGATGCTACGCCTATTTCTGGCCTGGAGGACTTTATCGGCACTTTTCATCCATTCAATTTACATAACACAACTTCCAGGTAACCTGGAGTTTCACTTCAGTTCCTCATTAATCTTTGAGCCTTCAGTTTTGGGACCTTCAAGCGGGGTCGCGTGTGGGGGTTGGAAGGTTGGAGTGGACATGCCAGGGAGGGCATGGGGGGGGTCCCCCCCTTGCTTATTCTGGGCCGGATTAATTTATGTCTTCCTTAGTGAAAGACGGAGACCAAAGGTAGGTATTCACTTGGTATCGCCATCTCTTGTCCCCATGATCAAACCCTCCAGTAACACCCTCTTTGTTTATGACTGCAAGGGGACCTTACATTTGTTTGCTTAACTCATCGTATTTTCTTCAATATCTATAAAAACCTGTTGCAGTCAGTTTTTCTGTTCACCTGCCAGATTGGTTTGCTTTCATCATCTTTTTTCACTTCCCTACATAAGTCCCTTCTTATTGTGGTGTTCCCATCCTATGCGGGACTCTGAATTTCTCCAGTCCTTCCTACAAATTTGTTAAATATCGTTTTATAGAAAGTATGTTGCTTTTCTCTGGCTAAGATTTGTCAGCATCACTACTTCGCTTTGTACTATCCTGATTTCCCTTGTGATTTACATGGAATTTAGTGACCTTCCCTGGATGAGTTATTCTATTTGCCAAAAATCGGCGGATGAACAAAATTGTTGTAGTGCATCCCATGCAAGTCTTTAATGGTCTTCCCATTGCATTATCCACCGGTCAAACCCATGTTAGAATCCCCCCCCCCAATCGCCAGTCAAATCTTGGCCAATTCAGGTCTCATTACACTCAAAGTTACCCTTTTCTTTAAGTTCAGAACCCATTAGTCTTCTGACTATTCCCAGTAACGAAGGTCACTTCATACGTAATCATACGAAGAATTCATATGGTCACTTTTTCTCACTTTTGCCCAAGCAGGGAACGTACAACAAGATTGCTTACTTAACCCTTCTCTCATTAGTCAATAGACAAGTCTAGAATAGCATTGAATGCTCTCTCGTTGGTTCCTCTACAGTGTGGTTTAGAAAACTATTCGCGAATTACATTCCAAGAAATCCTATCCTCCAGCACCCCTTGACAATTTGATTCACACCCAATCTATATGTAGTAGATTGAAAGTCACCTCATTATAAAACGTTTTACCATTTGTTGGCACGCATTTCTAATTTCCTGTTTGATACCATCTCCAACTTCATTACTACTGTTAGGTGGCCTGTACACAACTCCCACTAGCGTTTTCTGCACCTTAGTGTTTCGTAGCTCTACCCATATCGATTCCACATCCTCAAAGCTAATGTCCTTCCTTTCTATTGCGTTAATCTGCTCTCTAACCAGCAACGCTACCCCATCTCCTTTCCCTTTCTGTCTATCCCTCCTGAATATTGAATATCCCTGGATGTTCAGCTCCCAGCCTTGGTCACCCTGGAGCCATGTCTCCGCGATCCCAACTATATCATAGTCATTAATAGCTATCTGCACATTCAACTCATCCACCTTATTACGAATGCTCCTTGCATTGAGACACAAAGCCTTCAGGCTTGTTTTTACAACACTCTTACCCCTTACACTATTATGCTGAAAAGTGGCCCTTTTTGATTTTTGCCCTGGATTTGCCGGCCTGTCACTTTTACTTTTCACCTTGCTACTTATTGCTTCTACCCTCATTTTACACCCCTCTGTCTCTACGCTCACACATTTAAGAAACCCTTTCCCTTTAACTCCATCCTCCACTATCCCATTCGACACCCCACCACCCCCCTTATTCATAAGTTTGGGTCAGAGAGGGTGGAGGGGAGGCAGAGGGTGGTGGTGGGGGGGGAGAGGGTGGGGGGGGCAGAGGGTGGGAGGGGGGGAGGGGGGAGAACCTGGGGGGATAGCGAGGGAGGTGAGAGAGAGATGAGGGAAGGGGGGAAAGTGATGAGGGTGGGGGGAGGGGGAGAGCGCTGATGAGAGAGGGAAGGGGAGAGAGCAGGAGCAGGATAGGATAGAGCCCACTTGCTCGTTCTTTCTGCGTGTTTTGAAGAACGGGGGGAGAGGGTGGTTATGTAACTCGTGGAAAACGGTGCCCCTGCGCGTTGACAGCAGCTACTTTAATCTAGAGCCGTGTGCGGGGGAGGGGGGGGGCGGACAGCTGGGCCACGAGAAAAGGCATTGTGACGTCATTAGCTCGCTTCAGCAGTTAGATTTGAAAAATATGTCAGATTGATGAACAATTTTACTAGAAAAGTCGGGAAATAATTAGCGAAATTTTCAGATGAGTGGCATTTTCGTAATCATGAGGTAAATCTCTACCGGAATATGTAAAAATTTCACCGTTACCGTGTCGGGTTTTCGAGGAGATGTGAATCACAAATGAAATGACACACACCCACACAGTTTTATATTTTCAGATGAGGCGATTTTTGACATCATGGATAAATCTTTTTTGGAATTTGTAAAGATTTCATTGTTAGAGCGTCGCGTTGTCGAGGAGATGTGAATCAGACAAACATCACACACACACACACACACACACACACACACACACACACACACACACACACACACACACACACACACACACACACACACACACACACACACACAAATATATCCACATCCAAGATCAGAGTTTTAATAGTTATAAGATTTCCTGCAAATTACTTGACAAGAAACAGAAAGAATATCGTGAAGCAACAGAAGAGAATGTTCTAATACTCTGACAACTGATAACAAGACCAGCAAAGCATTATGATGACAGAGCATTTCATGAACTATAGCAAAGGACTCCAGACTTGTTTTTTCCCCCTGCTTTCTGTCACTATGATCAGTTTTAAATATTTGCTCAAAGTTTAGAAGGAAAAGTATAACCTACTCAGTACGACAGTCTGGTTCGCGCATAAAATAAATTGAATTTGTACATCTGCAAAAAGCGTTTTCTCCGAACTTTGAAGGGAGAAATTGGCAAATCAATATTCTTGGCACCACTCCAAGAGAGTCACCTTGTCAGACAACACTATAGATTAATTTCATATTTAAAATGATTACAGGCTTTATCAATCAAAATATTAAACCAATTCAAGTTTTCTCAAGACTTCCAAATCCTTATTTTCTTATGACACGAGAGGAGGTAATTTTGACCCATCCAGTCTACCCTGGCCCTCAAAAACCCATATCCCCAATCCCCCATTTCCTTGCAACCGTTTCTCCCACATTCTCATCAACTTCATGTGATAGGAGCAGAAGTAGGCCATTCGGCCCATTTAATCATGGCTGATCGATCTCTCCCTCCTAACCACATTCTCCTGCCTTTTCCCTATAACCCCTGACATCCATACTTATCAAGAATCTATCTATATCTGCATTAAAAATATCTATTGATTTGGCTTACTGCAGCAAAGAATTCCACAGATTCCCCACCCTCTGACCAAAGAAATTCTTCCTCAAACTTCTTCATATTCTGCCATTAACCTACCCGAGCAATTGATTCACTGACTAATATGACTGGGAAACCCAAGCAGTCATAGAGTGAACATGCACACTCCCCAAAGACAGCATTGAAGCCTGTTCACTGTCTGAATGGGGCGAGTGAAATAGTGGATTATGACCACACCCTATCCTGCAGGTGGTAGAAGTGTGAAATTAAATAAAATTAACAGAGGGGACAGTGGGTAATTAATGTGTAACAACCCTATGTCAGTAATGGTTCTTTAAATCAGAGTGGGTTCACAACTTTCAGGGTGGTGAGTTCAATTTTATTGTCAGTGAATTACAAACATTGAAGGTTATGACATTTTGAGATAATTTTTGTTGTGCTTGTTCATCACTTGGTGGGGAAAAAAGCAGACAAATAACTAATTTACATGAGGGCAGATTACAACAGGAATACTAAATGTTTCTGAGGGTGGGCCCTCTGCCAGAAATGAAAACACACACTCAAAAATGGGTGAATTTGAACATGATGCTGGATTTAAGCTTTAAAAGAGTCACTGACAGAGGTTCCATTTCCAGGCCCTGATAGTTTATTGTTTTATTATTGGTGAACTGAGTCATTGTACCCCAATAAGGCAGAATGATGGATGAAAAGGAATTGATGCAAAATAAAACCTGAGCATTAGCAAAGCAGAAGATTCAGGCACGCAGAGGAGAGTAGATCCACTTGACCAGTCCCTAACCAGTCTGAAGAAGGGTCTCGACCCAAAACGTCACCCATTCCTTCTCTCCAGAGATGCTGCCTGTCCCAATGAGTTACTCCAGGATCCCAGGATATATCAATAGACCTACCATTGCTTATTGATTTGGATTGCTCTGACTGTAAATCGTTGTAATAAGAGAAAGGGCCATAAGAAACAAACTACCATTTAAGCAGAAACTCATCTGAACAATGTAGGAAGGAACTGCAGGTGCTGGTTTACACTGCTTAGTCTGAAGAAAGGTCTCGACCCGAAACGTCACCTTACACCTTTTCTCCAGAGATGCTGCCTGACTCGCTGAGTTACTCCAGCTTTTTGTGTCTTTCTTCAGTGGTAAATTTATTTGTTGCACTGTTTGTAAATTCAATTTACTGAGTTTTTGTACTGTGAATAGTGTGCCACTAGCATGGTAACACATGCCCTCAACAAAGTCTTAGAAAAGCAAGAGATGAAGATGATGCTATTTACATTGCCATGGACCTGCAAGCAGTATGGCAATTTAAAAGTGACATTTGTAACAAGCGCTGCACTGTTTTGTACTCCATTTATTGTCCGACAACACAGATTAAAACTGAGAGGACTGTCAACGAGGACAGTACACATCACTGATTAAAAGCCTAGACTTTCTGTGAAAAAAAAATCACAAATTTAATGAAATACAGTTAATAAAACTTATCAGTAACAAAACAAAATCATGGGACCGCTCAGTCAGCAGAGTGAAAACTGTCTTAACCACAAAAGGCCATCTGTCCACTGAATCGCCCATTTATTGCTTCAGAAATGCAGATACCATGCAAGCCACAAGGACTGCAACAAACTAAGATGACTTCTGGAGTCTTTCAACTAGCCATACAATGAAAACACATTAATCAAGTGGAAGAAGAAAAATGTCGTTGTTTCACAAATTTGCTCAAACCACACATCTTGTTTGCTATTCATGCTCGATCAGCAAGGACAAAATTTGCAGGCACTAAACAGTTTTCTTAACTTAAAACAAAAACAGCAGTGCTCTTGTTTTCTTGGCAAATATTTTGCACCTGCTTACAAAAAAACAAATTGGAATGCCGAACCCAATACTTGGAAACAGATGCAGGAAATGATGGCCAGCTGAGTTTTTGCTTTACTGTTGTATTTGTGTAATACTGGTCAGGCTCAGGAAACAAAAATAAACTGGATGTATTTTAATAATTGTTTCAAATTATGGGGGGGGGTGGGAGAGAAGCTGAGTTGACTACATGCAGTATTCTGTTCCAAATACTGCATCCCAACTGGCCAGAAAACATTATTGGTTTCATACATTGTATTACAATTTAGGTAAGAGTGGTTGAGAGGAAGCTAACACAGTAAAAAAAAACATTACTCTTGGGTAACTAGACTCCAAAGTTCTACCTCATTGAATTTTTATTATTCATTCATAGGATGTTGGCATCACTGGCATTTATTGATCATCCCTAATTGAACTGAGTAGTTTCCTGGGCCATGTCAGAAGGCAGTTAAGCATCAAACTAATTTTTGTAGCTCTTGTATAACATTCAAGCCAATCTGGGTAAGGATGACAGATATCCCTCCATGAAGGACATTAGCATGCTTTTATAATCACAACAAATTCATGGTGCAGTAGTATCAACATGGATTTTAAATCCATATTAAGGCATTAATTTGACACATATTCCAGTTACTGAATCGCTATCTTGGTCAAATAAGATAACTACAATGATACAGTTCTCTGCAGCTTAAGCAACTTGTCCTTGTTTCATTATATTTAGGATACTTCCCTGAACCCTTTTGCATTGGTGCTGCTGCTCTAATTCAACAGAGCTTAAAAAGAGTTACTTTGATGGTAAATTTCTACCCACTCTCCTTTCCACATGCCTTATTTCTGACCCTTCCATTTCTTGACATCTCTATCACCATGTCGGGCAATAGATTACTTTTCAATGTCCACAAGCCCACAAATTCCAGAGCTAGTTTACCTACTTCCTCCCATTCTGCTTCTTCCAAGGACAAAACCTATTCACTCAATTTGTCCATCTGTCATTTCCACTTTGATCATCATGTGCCTTTACGAGGTATTTTTTCTTCCTTAACCGTGACTCTCCCTCGGTCATAATTGAATGGGCTCTGAGCTCCATCTCCTCCATTTCCGCAAATCTGTTCTCGCCTTCTTTCCTTCCAGCCAGAGCAAGTGTCTGTGTCCAATGCAAGAGCGAGTCCAAGTTTCCAATCACGTCTCACTTTAATTCTTTGCTCCACTCCCATACTGACCTCTGAGTCTTTGGTCCTGTACATAGTTCCAACAATGATGTAAACCTGAGAAACAGCGCCTCATTTTCTTTCTGGATAATTTGAAGCCATCAAGACTTAATATTGAATTGAATAATTTTGGGCACTCACTTTCTCCAATTTCTCCACAGTTGTAGCTGTACCTCTGTTTTAATTTGTTGCTTTTTAATTTTCTGTCTCCAACTGCCTTATTTAAAATGAGATTTTTCAGTAAAAATGTTGGCCCCCGCCTTATTATTATTGTTCTGTCCTCCTTTCTGCAATCTAACATGGTTATTTCTTTACTTTTCTAGTTCTGATGAAAGGACAGAAATGTGACTGTTTCTCCCTTCCACTGACTGAGTTTGCCAGCCTTTCCTGCTTTTGTTGACTTAGTATTTGAATTTCAAACTTTCAAAATACTCACCTTTATTAGCGTTTATAAACGTAATATGAATTCTGCTGTAATAGATACTTATCCTTGCTTCAGTCTCATTCAAGCATCCTCCCTCAACCCTTTTCCCTTTCGCCAAAAATGGAGAGTAAAGTGAAGCTATTGCTTTACTTTAAATACTCAAATAGTACGGATAACTGAAATTCCATTCTAATCTAAATGAACACTTTGTTTCGTGCTGAAGGCTGGATGGAGAATCCATAGAGAGTCATGCATTACAGACTTCCATGTCAGAAATAGACTGGAGATCATACATGTGTAAGAAAGAACTGCAGATGCTGGTGAAATCGAAAGTGGACACAAAATGGTGGAGTAACTCAGCGGGGTGAGGCAGCATCTATGGAGAGAAGGAATGGGTGACGTTTCGGGTCGAGACCCTTCTTCAGACTGATGTAAAGGGAGGGGGCGGGACAAAGAGAGAATGTAGGCGGAGACAGTAAGACTGGTGGGAGAAGTGAGAAGGGGAAAGAGAAGGAGAGTGAAAGCAAGGGCTATTTGAAGTTAGAGAAGTCAATGTTCATACCGCTGGGGTGTAAACTACTCAAGCAAAATATGAGGTGCTGATCCTCCAATTTGTGCTGGGCCTCACTCTGACAATGGAGGAGGCCCAGGACAGAACGGTCAGAGTGGGAGGGGGAGTTGAAGTGCTAGGCCAGAGTGCTAGGCCGGTGGTCAGATAGGTTAAGACGGACTGAGCAGGGGGGTGTTCAGCGAAACGATCGCCGAGCCTGCACTTGGTCTCGCCAATGTACAGAAGTTGACGCCTGGAACAGCGGATACAGTAGATGAGGTTGGAGGAGGTGCAAATGAACATCTGCCTCACCTGGAAAGACTGTTTGGGTCCTTGGACAGAGTCGAAGGGGGATGTAAAGGGACAGGTGTTGCATCTCCTGCGGTTGCAGGGGAAAGTACCTGGGGAAGGGATGGTTTGGGTGGGAAGGGACCAGTTGACCAGGAGGTTACAGAGGGAACGGTCTCTGCGGAATGCAGAAAGGGGTGGAAATGGGAAGATGTGGCCAGTAGTGGGATCCCATTGGAAGTGGCGAAAATATTGGAGGATTATATGCTGGAGATCATACCTGTACCTCAAGCTGCTGAGTAAACATGCTGGGAGATCAGATAGGTTAAGACAGACTGAGCCAGGGTGTTCAGCGAAACGATCACCGAGCCTGTGCTTGGTCTCACCGATGTAGAGAAGTTGACACCTGGACACCTGCCATCTTTGATGTCAATGGCTTTAAACAAGCCCAGACTGGGGCATGGAGCAAGACCCCATTCATACAAATGAGTCATAGGCTTTCAGTGCAAGAACTAGGTTTAATTTCGTTTAGAGATAGTGCGGAAACAGGCCCTTCGGCCCGCCGACCAGCAATCCCCGCACATTAACATTATCCTACACCCACTGGAGGCAATTTTTACATTTACCAAGCCAAATAACCTTCCAACCGGTTGGTCTTTAGAGTGTGGGAGGAAACCAAAGAACTCGGAGAAAACCCAAGCAGGTTACGGGGAGAACGTACAAACTCCGTACAGACAGCACCCGTAGTCGGGATCGAACCCGGGTCTCCGGTGTTGCATTCGCTGTAAGGTAGCAACTCCACAGCTGCGCCAGCGTGACAGTCCGTGTATGTACATTTTCATATTTCTAATTACACGACCATACATGTGTTGTAAATATACGTGCACATGCATTAGTTTGGTTGAATTTTAGTAAAATAATTCTTTTATTTTTACCATAATTTTCTTTTTACCGTTAAAAGGCCTTTACAGCACGAGTTGCCAAAAAGACAGTCAGTGGGGAGGGCCTTATTTTCCCATCACCTTCAGCATAGTTCACGAGTCGAAGGACCACAGTGGATGCACAGGGCTTTGAGAGTTCCACATCCAAAATAATTTATTTCAGCCATGAGGCTATCAAGGATGACGACTACACAACATTCTTCTCAACAATCCCCCACACCACCCTCACCCTCCCCCTCCCCCTCCAATCGCCCCCAGGAGGGACATGGGAAATTAACCTATCAAAGTACAATCAGTGTATCCTTACTTTCATTCAGCTTTGGTCATGAGTGCTAGATGTCTAACCTTAACTCTTTTATCAGAAACATTTGTGTTTACAGCATTCACATTTGTTTGACATGATTAAACTGCAAAGAGTTAAGACTCCTATCTCAAAGACCCTTGAATACAAAACCATAAAAATAAATTGGCATTATTTTTGGTTTGTCTCACCAACAGGAAAAATGGCAGGAACAAAATGAAGACATTTGTGGCCAATTCTCCAAACCTTCCCAATCAAGACTTAATTGGCAAAGAAAGCAGAGAAGAAACATTAATGCTTGGATGTAGAATCTACCTATCTCTCACGTATCTCTCACATCGGAAAACATGGCTGCTGGAGGTGAGAGTGAACGCTGGCGCGATTGGCTGGCGCTGCTCTCTCTCCGAATTGTGTATTGTTGCTGTATATGTTGTTTTTGTTTCATGCTTATTTTAATTGTAAGGTGTCCTTGAGAGTCCTGAAAGGCACCCATAAATAAAATGCATTATTATTATTATTATTATTATTATATTTTAAGTGCCTATGAAACTAGCTTTTCTTTGTGCTGTTGAACCTGAATATTGGGTATTATTGAGGTTTTCCCTGGAAATGGGACACTGTAATAGCAGCCGTTACATATGCCATCAGCATGCATTAACTGAATTTCTTCAAACCTTAAGAAACTTTTCAATGTCATGCAGGAAATGTAATTAATTTCTATTTTTTATTTATATCCTGCAAATGTAATTGCAGGTAAATTTCTCTCACTTTAATTAGCTCTTTCATTCCTCAATCACAACATTTTGATTGCTCTTTGAGAAATCGGAGTGTTGATACTCTCGATACTTCGATAGAAAAGTATTCTATCAAAGGTAATTTGTGTTTCTTATATTCCAAATATCAGAAACACATCCATAGCAATTTAGCTCCTGACAACTGCAAGAAATGTCATTCAATTTATCTGTAAATTACATTTTCATCCCACTACGAATAGTCTGTGATATATTTTGCATGCACAATTTCATGAAAATTACTGGATAATTCAAACCTTTGTTGCAAAAACAGTTGAATTTTAAGTGGACTATTTTTCTATAATTCTTGTCACAGGCTGTTTACTGAAATAAACAACTGCTTTATCTGGACTCAATCTCCAAACAATTTTTGATCCAATATTTAAACCTTCTGTGCCACACTGTAGAACCCTTTGTAACAAATCTTCTTAATTGTTACAAGCACTTACTTTATCGGTGGTAAAAAGTACAAGAAAGAAAAAAAACGTAACTAGAAACAGAAATTTTCAAATTGAACCATATGTTCACCCAGCACAACAAACGAGTTAATGGAAATAATGAACTTGACACTATTCTCAGCTCCATTTTACCATCAGTATCCTGCAATGTTGCTATCATCAAAAGATCATAAGATGCAAGGACAGAATTAAGCCATTCGACAGAATTAAGTCTGCCCCGCCAGTCGATGATTGCTGATCTATTTTTCCCTCAACCGCATTCTCCAGCCTTCTCCCCATAACCTTTGACGCCCTTACTAATCAAGAGCCTATCAATCTTCGCTTTTAAAATATCCATTACTTGGCCTCCACAGCCGTCTGTGGCAATGAATTCCAGATTCACCACTCTCTGGCTAAAGAAATTCCTCCTCACCTCCATTCTAAAGGTATTTCCTTATATTCTGAGGCTGAGCCTTCTGGTCCTCGACTATCCCACGACTGAAAACATCCTCTCCACATCCACCCCATCTTGGCCTTTCATTATTCGGTAAATTTCAATGAGATTCCCACCTCATCCTTCTAAATTCCCGTGAGTACAGGCTCAGAGCATGTATGATAAGCGAATCATCTCTGGGATAATTCTCGTAAACCCCCTCTGGACCCACTCCAACACAGGCACATCTTTCCTCAGATATAGGGCACAAAACTGCTCACAATATTCCAAAGGTAGACAAAAATGCTGGAGAAACAAAGGAAATATTTCCTTCGCTCCATAGATGCTGCCTCACCCGCTGAGTTTCTCCAGCCTTTTTGTCTATCATTGAATTTCCAGCATCTGCAGTTCCCCCTTAAACAATATTCCAAATGTGGCTTTGCTAGCGCCTTATAAAACCACAGCATTACATCTTATCTTTTATATTTTCCATAGAGGGCTTGTTTGATCACAAACAAGAATATCTTATGTTTCTTCTCATTTCTAACAATGTTTGTGATTAGCACCTCCAACACAGGAAATGGAATATATGATGCAATCACAGTTACAAAAATCCAAATAGGGAACTATTTATACAATATTATAAACACATTCCAAGCAATTGAAGAATGCCACTGCTTCAATGCTAAGAAGAGGGAAGGGACAGTGTTTCTAAGAGAAACCTTGACATCTGACCATTACCCACAGGAAACATGTTGTTGTGCACAGAACTGATCCAGGACGAAAGCTGGGCAGTTACCAGGATGATCCCAGTAGCAATATTAAAGCAGGAGTGCAGACTATGAATGCCTGCACTTTACGGAAGTCTGCAGTGGCAGAAAATATTCTGCCTGCTTTGCCCAGTCTGAAGGAAAAGTCTTCCTTCCTTGAATAGGATGCTTGTGAGAGCAGCAAAACTGAGGCAATTCACAGATCAGTGGTAGTGGCATAGAATGATTCCAAGGCCAGAAAATCTGAAGAAGTCTGAAGAAGGGTCTCGACCCGAAACATCACCCATTCCTTCTCTCCAGAGTTGCTGCCTGTCCCACTGAGTTACTCCAGCACTTTAGTCATAGGGTCATAGAGTGATACAGTGTGGAAACAGGCCCTTTGGCCCAACTTGCCCACACTGGCTAACATGTCCCAGCTACACTAGTCCCACCTGCCTGCTTGGTCCATATCGCTCCAAACTTGTGCTATCCATGTATGTGTCTAACTGTTTCTTAAACGTTGGGATAGTCCCAGCCTCAACTACCTCCTCTGGCAGCTTGTTCCATACACCCACCACCTTTTATGTGAAAATGTTGCCCATCAGATTCTTATTAAATCTTTTCCCCTTCACCTTGAACCTATGTCCTTAATTCCCCCACTCTGGGCAAGAGATTCTGTACATCTACCTGTACATTTATTCCTCTCATGATTTTATACTCCTCTATAAGATCACCCATCCTCCTGCGCTCCAAGGAACAGAGATCCAGCCTGCTCAACCTCTCCCTTCTGCTCAGACCCTCTAATCCTGGCAATATCCTCATAAATCTTCTCTGAACCCTTTCAAGCTTTTACAATATCTTTCCTATAGCAGGGTGCCCAGAACTGAACACAATATTCTAAATGTGGTCTCACCAACGTCGTATATAACTGCAAAAAGCCGCACAACTTTTATACTCGATACTCTGACTGATAAAGGCCAATGTGCCAAAAGCCTTTTAGACCACCTTATCTACCTGCGACTCAACCTTCAAGGAACTATGCACCTGCACTCCTGGATCCCTCTGCTCTACAACACTACCCAAAGGCCTACCATTCACTGTGTAGGTCCTGCCCTTGTTAGACGTTCCAAAATGCAACACCTCACACTTCTCTGTATTAAATTCCACCACCCATTCCTCAGCCCACCTGGCCAATCGATCCTGCTGCAATTTTTCACAAACCATTAACTTTTGTATCATCAGCAAGCTTGATAATCTTGCCCTGTATGTTCTCATCCACATCACTGAAGTAGATTACAAACAGTAACGGGCCCAGCACCTGGAAAATCAAAGCTGGTTGCTTTTTGAATAAACAAGAATTTATTTTTCAAATTTGTGAGACTGGAAATTAGACTGGAGATAAAATAAATGGAAATAAGATAAATGTGCTACAATGCACTACAATGCTGAGAACTATATTATGCACTCTGTATACAGCAGTCTGAAGAGCGGTTCCGATCCAAAATGTCACCTATTCCTTTTCTCCAGAGTTGCTGCCTGACTCGCCGTCTTACTCCAGCATTTTGTGTCTATCTTCTGCACATTTTTATCTTCGCCTTTGCTCTATCTACTGTACTTGAGTTTGACTTTATTGTATTTATGTATGGTATGGACATGCTAGAGGCAGGCAACATGTTCCCGATGTTGGGGGAGTCCATAAACAGGGGCCACAGTTTAGGAATAAGGGGTGAGCCATTTAGAACAGAGAGGAAGAAAACCCTTTTCACACAGAAAGTTGTGAGTCTGTGGAATTCTCTGCCTCCGATGGCGGTGGAGGCCGGTTCTTTGGATGCTTTCAAGAGAGAGTTAGATAGAGCTCTTAAAGATAGTGGAGTCAGGGGATATGGGGTGAAAGGCAGGAACGGGGTACTGATTGTGGATGATCAGCCATGATCACATAGAATGGCGGTGCTGGCTCAGGCTGAATGGGCTACTCCTGCACCTATTGTCCATCTGATCTGTTCAGAATGCATGCAAAATAAAGCTTTTCACTGTACCTGGGCACACGTGAAATTAATAAACCGAAACAGATTTTGCATTATTTGAGGAAGTCATTAGAAGAAGTTTACCATTCTCACACCCACTCATTTAGCTTGTCCATATCTCCTTAAGCCTCCTTATTTATTTCCAATTCCATGTTTCAAGTGTTCATGAAAATCCCAATAGAAAATCAGGTATCGAATTTCCAGTCAGATACTGAGGTTGCAATGGACATAATTGTGAGTTAAACCTTTGTTCTACTGCATTGGATTTTTACAAGTTTATTTGAACAAATAATTATTTTTTGTTTCATCTACATGATAAGGTGCAGACTTGGCTGTCCAGCAATTTTTAGCCGTATTGTGTTCTTCCTGAATAAAATACAGTGGTATTTATTTTGGTTACTGGATAATGTTTTTGGAAGAGCACAAGCCATTCAACCTCTATAGCATATTTTGCCATTCAGTTAGCTCACGTTTGACTTGTATCACAATTCCACATACCCACCTTTGCTGTATATCCTCAGAGTTTTAAATGCACTAATCTTGGTCATAAAAAAAACAATTTTGGAAAGAGTTTTCTAAATTTATGGTGCCCTTAGTGAGGGTAAAATGCTTCCTGATTTTATTCCTAAATGGCTTTGTGGTAATTTTAAGATTATGCCCTCAAGTTCTGGATTCCCTCTGCAGAGGAAATAGTTCCTCTGTATCTACCATATCAAATCCCTTAATCATTTAAAAATCTCAATTCAAATTCCAATTTGAGAGGAATATAAGCAAACTTTATTCAAACTGCTATCAGATTTCAATTTCAAAAGTATATAAGCAAACATTATTCACATAGCTAACAGATTTTAACCCTTTAATGCCTTACACTTTGAACCCTAACTAGCCCTTGAAACTTGTTGCACAAAACTAAATGCAGTTTCCCAAATATGATTTGAATAAATTTACACAACTCACTTCCAATCCTCTCCAAATACATGGCAAAACATTACCATTTGTGTGTCAAATCCTGAGATTTTAGTGAAGTTTAGGAGAGAACAATATCCCCTTTCCTCCCCTACATAACCGACCCTCAACAATTTGTAAATATTTTTATTTGTTTGTTCACGAATCACCCAATGTGTTCGATCACACACTTTAAACATTACCCCAGTGTTTACAATGTAAAATGCACAAAAAAAGGCAATAACTGTTCATGTCAATGCCAGCAAGACAAAGGAGATTGTGATCGACTTCAGGAAACAAAGTTGTACACATAACCCAGTTTGCATTGATCGTGCCGAATTAGAGATGGTTGAAAACTGCAAATTCCTAGGAGTTAATATCGCCAACAGCTTCTCCTGGACCACCCATATTGAAGCATCAACCAAGAAAGCACAACGCCTCTACTTCCTTAGAAGGCTTAGGAAGTTTTGCATGTCCCCTACAACTCACACCAACTTCTAAGATGCACCATAGAAAGCATTTTATCAGGATGCATCACGGCTTGGTTTGGGAATAGCACCATCCAAGACTGCAAGAAATTGCAGTGAATTGTGGACGCAGCCCAGATCATCACACAAACCAACCTCCCTTCTATCGACTGACATCTATTATAAACCATTAACTCCCACAGCTATCTAGACTACACTTCTTGCCACCCTGCTTCCTGTAAAGACTTTTATCTCCTACTCCCAATTCCTCCATCTACACCGCATCTGCGCCCAAGATGAGGTGTTCCATCCTCCTCATTCTTTAGGGAATGGGGGTTCAGACTATCCTTAAATTGACTTTGCTGGCTTTACCTTGCACTAAACGTTATTCCCTTAACATGTATCAACTACACTGCAAATAGATCGATTATAATCATGTATTGTCTATCTGCTGACTGGTTAGCACGCAACAAAACCTGTTCGCTGTACATCGGTATATGTGACAATAAACTAAACGGAACATTTCCATCTTAATTTTATCTTCTTCACTTACCTGTGCTTAAATATTCTGGAAGAAGAGATCAGTTTTCATAATTAAAGAAAGATGTTAACCATAACTTGTAAGAAAGTAAAAATATCTCCCATATGGTGCAGAACATATTTTTAGCTACTTCTTGTTTGGATTATTCAATTAAAACGGAAACAGATGTATACTTTATATAGGTAATTAGAAACTTAAATACTCTGTGGATGCAGCCTTAGCCAAGTGAAACATATAGGATTAACCAAGAGCTATATCAAAAGTGTCTTTCTGGATAAATGGATTTAGCAATATCATAGTAAATTCGGCATGTATTGCATAAGGACATGGGCAGAAATCTCGGGGGGAGGGGAGTGGGAGAAACAGGAGGACACGCCCCCTCCATGTTTTGAGAGGTGGGGGACAATCCCCCCCATGTTTTGTAATCCGGATTTTGAAATTCTGTGAAAAAATCTAAAAAAATCTTACCGCGAGACAGTGGGGGTGGGACTGATGATCGAAGGCGCCGATTGGACGAGAGAGACGTCGGTCAGCAGGCAGGGGGGGGGGGGGGGGGGGGGCAGGATGACTGACTGAGCACAATGATTGGAGGGGGGAGGTGTCAGTCAGAGGCAGAAGTAGGGAGGTGCGACTGGGGATAGAGCGCGGTGATTAGAGGAGACGTCCTGGTGGAGCAAAGATCATAGAGCGGAGTTTGAATCAACCCATTCGCGGGGCCTTTCATCGCCCAGCCCGGTGCGGCTTAAAATCGGCCGCAGGATCTTCCACCGCCCTGCAGCAAATTACTGTATCGTGGCAATTGAGGCTCCCGATGTTGAAGCCCCCGCGGGGCGATGGAAGGGCACGCGGCCGGTTTTAAGTCACGCCGGACGACGAAAGGCCCCACGAACGGGTCGATTCAAGCCCCACAATTTGGGGCGGACGAAGCTGCTGTTGCTGGAGTTCGGAGTCAGTCACCAACCAGGTCAGCTCCCAATGTTACCGTCGCACAGCCGAAGCCTCTGAAGCCGTGTGTGTGCGTGTGTGGTATGTGTGCATGCGACACCAAGAAATTGTCCTCCCCCCCCACGGGTTGACAGCCATTTCCGCCCCTACATAAGGAGGAAAATTAATCTGAGCACCACCTGTTTGTCAGATGCTACAAGAGCCACACTAAGAAATTAACGATGCTCACAAAGATATGAAAGATGGCAAGAGGCAATTTCAGAGCAAGCTACATGGATAACCACACAGGCACCCATCTTGTGTGGCAAGGATGGTCACTGTAAAAGATTTCAGATCAACCTTCCTGAGAGGGAAACAAAGGAGGACCTGGCGTGGGATACTTTGCAATTCTGTCGCCGCCCTTTATGTGGCGAGTATTGCACACCTTGGGTATGCAGAACAAAGCATTTCACTGTGACTTGTCACATATGACTATAAAGTATTCATTTATTCATTGATAAAATATAAATTTATTTGCAATGGAGCAAATACTAAAGTTTTAAATCTAACATTATTGACATTAATGGTTACCAAATATCTACAAACCTCCAGAAGATATAACAACTCAGGATCTTGCTTTAAACATTGTAAAGACTGATAAACAGCAAATGCTGCTTGGACTTGACCCAGAGAGTGCCGCACTGCTAGCCACGGTTTACAGTGCATTACACCCTGAAGAACCACAGTGAGAACTTCAAAATAATTATTATTCAATGATGTATTTACCTAGCGTGCACACAGTCCACAACAACAAGAAGAAATAATTGAATTTAGGTTATGGAATCCATATCAAAGGCCATCCAAGCTAAGTCTTTAAATTTTAGAGATACAGAGTGGAAACAGGCCCTTCAGCCCACGAGTCCTCGCCAACCACTGATCATCCCATACACCAGCACTATCCTACACACTAGCGACAATTTACAATTTTACAGAAAACAATTAACCTCCAAACCTGTACACATTTGGACTGTGAGAGGAAACCCGAGCAGCCGGAGAAAACCCACGCGGTCACAGGAGGAACGTACAAACTCCATATAGACACCCTCATAGTCAGGATCGAACCTGGGTCTCTGGCGCTGAAAGGCAGCAACTCTACCATTAAATATATACTAGAGTTGTCAAAGAGTTGCGGGTACAAGATAGGAAAGCAATGAAGAGGGATGGGTGTGGACTCAGAAAGCTGGGAATGGGAAGATCAAAGCTCTTTAAGGCTTGGGGTGGGCGTGGTGTGAAACAAGACTGTTACAATGGGTGAAGGATGCCGGGGGTTTGATTGGAGAAACACCTCTATTAGGCTAAGGAAATTTTCAGTGCTTCTGAGTTTACCAGCAGCAATTGGCAAGGTAAGAGCAGGAGCCCAGAGAATCTTTGGTTCTCTGGGATTGGGGTTCTCAAACTGCCATTTATTACCTCAGGAATATTCCTGGACAAAGCTTTACCAAGATGACAGGTGGTTTTATTGTGGCCGGAGATGTATTTCCTATCTGCTGTATTTGAGGTCTGGGTGTCCTTGAACATAATACCTCCAATGCAAAAAGCAAAGATTTATCCTGTGGGTTTTAGGACTTTCTTTTTAATATACAACTACTTCCTTGGCCAATGCTTGTAGTAAAATAAAGATCAAGTTCCAAGAACTAAGATTTATGTGTTAAACAGGTCACAATTACACTCGTAACTTGTGTTTCATCTCATTAAGAATATTAAAAACATTGAGCAGACTGGATCAGATGGAAACAAACTGGATCAGATGGAAACAAACTCTGAGATTGCTTTGACACATGCGAGTTGGAAAATGTAATCCCAGTCCATCCCGTGGGGGGCTGCAGCGTTGTCCCCATTTTGCAGTGGGAATGGGCACGGCACATGTGCAGGGAGAAACAATTATGGTGAGAAACTGGAATCAATTATACAAGGAAGAGAAAGGCTGAAGCAAAGAAAGCAGTTTGAAAACAGACCATTAAAGATCATCAGACCTGGATTTCTGCATGTGCTGTAGTCTGGTGTGCACAGGGACAGAAGAATAAGATAGGCAAATGCAGACATGGCTCTGGAGGAAGATCTCCAGAATCCAGGGAATAAAACCAGATGTGGGGATTGAGACATGCATCATCGCTGCCCAACTTGCTGGTCGTTTCCAGTATTTCCTGGTTATTTCAAATTTCCAGCATCATTTGTTGGGGGTTTCAATCACTAATTACAATTAAACTATGATGATTCACTATATCTGTAAATCAATATTCATTATCTGGTAAACTCGGTGCCTATTACCACACCCCCTTTCCCTCACATGGCTCAAATTCCTACACTCACTTTCCCAGTGTCCTGGTTTCTGTGATCCATTTCCCTCAATGGGACCCCAGTTCCTGTACTCCCTTTTGCAGCAGGGGCCTGTTCCCGTTCTCCCTTTCTACAGAGGGCTCCTGATCCGCTGCTCCATTACCCACACAGGGCCCCTGTTCCTGTGCTCCAGTTTCCACACTGGGGCGCCCATTCCAGTGCTCCCTTTCCCATATCAGGGACAAAGTTCCCATTGTCCCTTTCCCAAACTAGGGGCCCAGTTCCCACTACTCTTATTCCATAACCAGGGTCCCAGTTCCCATGCTTCCTTTCCCACAATGGGGCCCCTGTTACCGTGCTCCCTTTCCTACATTGGAGCCTCTGATCATGTGCTCCCTTTCCGACACTGGGGCCCTGGATCCTGTGTCCCTTTCCCAAAACAGGGACCTTGAGATTATTGGAGTATTTTTCTATAATTAGTCATTGAAAAGCAAAAATTGATGCAAACTTGAAATAAAATGCTAGGGACACCCAGCAGGTCGGGCAGCAACTGTAGAGAGAGAAAATGAGCAAACATTCAGGTTCATACCTCTCAATAGTGAATAGTTAAGCACTGGAACATTTATATTGAAACCAGGACAGAAAATATTAAGACTGATCATCCAACTTGACATCTGATTTTGTAGAGACATTCCCGGTATCTCAGTTATCAATGCTGGCCTGGTTTAAGCCAATGGCAACATTTCTGTCCTGTCACTGCAAGCTGGAGCTGCTCATGCTACTCCACTGGATACCTCATGGAGTCAGGCAGGGAGGGAAAATCAGAGGCTTCCACAGGCTTTCCAAGACTCAAGTTTGGAAGTCTGGTCCCGAGCCTAATTGTAATTGTAATTGTAAATCTTTATTGTCATTTCCTGAGTATTCGCATACCCAGAGGAAACAAAAAAACGTTGCTCAACCAGTGTCCATTCAGTTTGCATTAAAAAAAAAAAAAGGAATTAAAATTAAAAAATACATGTCATGAACAAATTTAACACTCTACTGAACATTCAACAGCCGTTCCGACCGGCAGCGGCACAACAGTGGCTCTGCTGCAGTGTGGGGGTTTGTGCGCGATACTTGGCAGGGGGCAAAGTCCATTTAACAGTCTTATAGCCTGTGGGAAGAAGCTGAGGAGCATCCTGCTGGTTTTGCAGCTAATGCTCCTGTACCTCTTCCCAGATGGGAGGATGGAGAAAATGTCATGCGATGGGTGGTAAGGGTCTTTGATGATGGAGATGGCTCTGTTGATACATCTCTTCTTGTATATGTCCAGCAGGAAGGGGAGTGGAGCACCAATAATCCTGCTTGCGGTCTTCACTATCCTGTCCAGTTGGTGCCGTTCGTACGCCTTGCAGCTCCCGAACCAGGAAGTGATGCCGTATGTCAGTGTGCTTTCGACAGTCCCCCTATAAAAAGTCCGTAGGTGTGTAGTGGGGAGGCCTGCTTTACATAGTCTTCGGAGAGGGTGAAGTCGCTGCTGGGCTCTCTTGACCAGAGCTGTGGTGTTGGCCGTGGACGTCAGGTCATCAGACAGATGTAGTCCTAAGAACTTTATGCTGCTGACCCTTTCCACATCAGCTCCGTCGATGTGCAGAGGTGTATGGTGTTGTTTCCCCGCCCTCCTGAAGTCAACCACCATCTCCTTAGTTTTTCCCACGTTAAGAATGAGGTTGTGGGATTTGCACCAACCTGTGAGCAGCTCCACCTCCATCCTGTACGCCGATTCATCATTGTCACTGATGAGACCCACTACTGTTGTGTCATCAGCGAACTTGTTGATGAAGTTGTTATTGAGTCTGGCAGTACAGTCGTGTGTCAGCAGACTAAACAGAAGGGGGCTTAGGACACAGCCTTGGGGTGAGCCAGTGCTCACGGCTATGGTTTTTGATGTCCTACTGCCCACCCTGACTGTCTGCTGCCGTTGCGACAGAAAGTTCAGGACCCAGCTACATGTGCCAGCATCAACCCCCAACAGCTCCAACTTCTCCACCAGCTGCTGCGGAATGATTGTATTGAAAGCAGAGCTGAAGTCTATGAAGAGGATCCTGGCATAGGTATTTTTCCGATCGAGATGTGACAATACGAGGTTCAGTGTTGTTGAGACTGCGTCCTCTGTGGATCGGTTGGCTCTGTAGGCGAACTGCAGTGGGTCTAGGTCGGCAGGTAGACTATTTTTGATGTGCTGCATAACTAGTCGCTCAAAACACTTCATTGGGCAGATATTCTTTTAACCCCAAATCACCATCTGCCCACACATAATGCCCTGGTGCAGTATTATGCTGAGTGCCCCAGTCACATCAGTCTCCCATTCAAACAAAAGGGAGAAATGGGAAATGATAATCCATAAAGAAAATGCAGATGTTGGAGGTCTGAAATAAAACTGAAAATGATCAGGTCAGGCAGCATTGGTGGAAATAGAAACAGAAACAGAGTTAACTTTTCAAACCAGATACGCTTCATCAGATCTGAGAAAGAAAGGGGAAGAAGGGTTCTGACCCATAAGGTCACCTATTCCTTTTCTCCAGAGACGCTGCCTGATCTGCCGAGTTGCTCCAGCATTTTGTGTCTCACTTGTTTACAGCACAAGCTAACTTGCTGGACATTTCCTAAAGTTCAGCATTTCACAGCTTTTAAGACTCCTTTGTGTTTTCTCTAACTGTTCTCATTAATGGATCATGAGATAACTAATCACCGCAAACCCCGATTTCAACCCAGACATATTCTCTTTGAGCTATCCAAGATATTGGCTTAAATTTCACCATTATAATGACAACTTTGATAGCCTATCAGTGTGGGCAGACAGAGACATGCAGGCAATCAAAACCATTCTGAGAGTGGACTAACTGTACCAGCACTCAGCATAATACTGCACCAGGGCATTATAAGTGTGGGCAGATGGTGATTTGGGGTTAAAAGAATATCTGCCCAAATGCAAAAACTCATGTTCCAGAATCTGAACGAAAACAAAGAACATTTTTTTTCTCAGTCATGAAAAATACAAATACTCAGTCCTCAAAGCACAAATCACATCCTTTCCCTCGGTCGGTCTAAGCGAGGGTGATATCAATGTCACACACATTTAGTACTGGAAGTTCCTTCTCATTTCCAAAAGTAAACAGCGCTGTTGATAGAGAGAAAGCTCGAACAAAAGTAACAGTTTAAGCTTGTTTGTTAAGCTAGCTCAGTATTTTTAGTGTATTTAAAATATATGTAAAATGAAACTTCATCTTGGATGCTGGTCGCAAAAAATACCAAATCACAGAAAAGAACCCTATGACTAATCACTGAAAAAAGTACTAAAAGTAGTAGTGATTTTTTTTTTTTACATAAGTTAACGAAGTTAGAGGTTGGACAGACTTGCATTGTTTTCTCTGGAACACCGGAAGTTGTGGGGAGATCTGATAGAATGATATAAAATTATGAGGTGCGTAGATACGGTGGACAGTCAGAACCTTTTTCTCAGGATTGAATTTTATATTAGAGGGTATATAGTTTTAAAGTTAGAGGGGCAAAGTTTAAAAGAGATACGTGGGGCAGGTTTCTTTTTACACAGAGGGTGGTGAGTGCCTGGAAAATGTGGTGGTGGTGGTTGAAACAAATACATTAGAGGCATTTAAAAGGTATTTGGATAGACATATGGATATGCAGGGAATTAAGAGATATTTGTACCATGCAGGTAGATAAGTGATGGTCTTAGCATCATGTACAGCAGGAATTGTGGGCAGAAGGGCCTGTTCTTGTGATGTACACTCCTGTGTTCTAAAAGTGCTTTGTGCTGAATTTCAGTTTCTAGTGAGCAGGCCTCACTCAGGTACATGAAAACTTTCCTGCTGAATATGGAACAAATGCTGTAGAACTGATGCACAACAGAGTAGAATTGAGGACTTGAGTGACAAAATGAACTGCAGTACAGTAGAATATCCTGAGGTTGCATCGACTGTAAATAAGCATTATTTGTGACCAAGGAGAAAACCTTTTAATGTAAAGAAATTGTTAATACAGGCAATGCACACAGGGAAACAATTTATGGGCAAGTCAACTCTTGATTATTCAGAGAGTGTGAATGTCATGTTAATGCTATTTTTAATCAATATTCTATATTTGGGCATCATTAACAATTTTTAAATCATTTAAAATCACACACACACACAGACCTACATTGTAGATTCTCAAGTTGATTTTTGGTAGTTACTCTAAAATGTTTGATAGTTACTCTGAAAGCTGAATGTCATGTAAATTGCATTCAACATGTGCATTATTATGGCAAAGTCTCCATAAAGAGTTTTCTTCCGTCTTATCAATCGCCTCAGTCCATTTTATAAGAAAGATTCATATCTTGAAATCCACTCATGGCTTAGAAATTAATTACAAATTAATCATTTCAATCACTAGTTCTGCATCTGGGTTGAATGTTGGTAAGAAAGCAAAACTATATTTTGTCCAACATTCTTTTTTTTATCATCAAAATAGTTGTGGGCAAGATGTTTCTGGAACTCTCAATAATATATGATTATTTGGCAAACAGTTATGTCCCAATTACAAAATGAATGCCTGGAAATCCTTTTTAATCTGTATTCTATATAAAACAAGTAAAACAGGCTTGAAGTGGCATTAAAAAAATCCTGCCAAATTAAGATTCAATTCCATTTTCAGATTGTTTTACCTCAATTAGATGTTTATAACACGTTTGATTAACTTCCTCACCAGCTTCGAATAATTTTACCTGATTTTCCAAATATCCTGTGACTCCCAAGAAGAATATAACAATAGAGCACTTACAATGTTTCAAATGATAATTAATTTCTCCAAATTAGAGTATTTTTAAAATTATAAATATACCCCACATTATCTTTAAAATTTTATACAACTTTTTTTAATTTGACACCCAAATGAATTAGAATTGCACTGAACATCAGGATTTCAGTCAGATTAAACAGTTACCGAGAACAGTTTGTAATAATGGTTGAGCATCAAAAATAATGGTAAGATAAGTAGTGACATAAGGATAAAGTCTCTCCAGAGATGCTGCCTGCCACGCATTTTGTGACTATTTAAGGATAAGTGGTCTTGGGCGCGTTTCGATTATTCCTTCAAGGTGATTTCTTGAATAAGAATTTACATTAAATCCTACATTATATGTAGTTGCACAGTCAAGAAATATTAAAAAACTTACTGATTCATGTCACGTGATAGAAGTAGACCATTCCGCCATTCAAATTTTCCCTCTCAACCTCATTCTCCAGACCTTTTTCCCATAACCCTTTCTAATCATGTCAATATCTACCTTAAAAATACTGAATTACTTGGCCTTCACAGCCATCTGTGGCAATGAATTCCACAGATTCACCACCATCTGAGTAAAGAAATTCCCCCTCATCTCCTTTCTAAAGGTAGAGTACATCCTATTATTCTGAAGCTATTCTCTGGTTCTAAACTCTCCCACCCGTGGAAACATCCTCTCCACGTCCATTCTATCCAGGCCTTTCACTATTCGGTAAGTTTCAATGAGCTCTGCCCTCATCCTTTTAAACTCCAGTGAGTACAGGCCCAGTGCCATCAAATGCTCATCAACCTAATCATTAACCCAATCATCCCCGGGATCATTCTTGGAAACCTCCTCTGGACATGCTCAGCACATCCTTCCTCAGATATGGGGCCCAAAACTGTTCACAATTCTCCAAATGCAATCTGTCCAGTGCTTTATAAAGCGTCAGCATTACATCCGTTTTATATTCTAGCCCCCTTGAAATAAATGCTAACATTGCATTTGTCTTTCTTACTACCTATTCAACTTGCAAATTAACCTGTGGGAATCCTGCACCAGCATTCCCATGTCCCTTTGTACCTCAAATTTCTGAATCCTCTCCCTATTAAGAAAATAGTTTATGCCTTTATTCCTCCAACTAAAATGCATGGCTGCTCACTTCACTACACTGTTTTCCATCTACCACTTCTTTGCGCACTCTTCCAACCTGTCCAAGTGCTTCTGCAGAGTCCCTGCTATCGTTACACCATCTGCCCCTCCACCTGACCACAAAGCCTTCAATCCTCTCATCAAAATCATTGATATACAATGTGAAGAGTAGCGGCTCCAGCACGTACCCCTGTGGTACACCACTAGTCACTGGCAGCTAACCAGAAAAGGCCCCTCTTATTCCCACTGCCATTCAGCCAGCCTTCTATGCATGCTAGTACACTCCCTCTAATACCATGAGCTCTCATCTTCTTTAGCAGCTTCCTGTGCGGCACCTTATGAAAGACCTTCTGAAAATCCAGGTAAGCAACATCCACTGACTCTCCTTTGTTTATTAACTTCCTCGAAGAATTACAACAGATTCATCAGGCACCATCTCCCCTACACAAAACCATGATGACTTTGGCTTATATCATCATGCGCTTCTAAGTATATTCTAATTATCAAATGAAATATCAACTCTTATACTCTCCTGATGTATAGAATGCAGTGAAGGCTTCATTATTAGTACTCAAGAATATAAAGGAGGATAATAAAAGCTGCTTTAGGTATGTGAAGAGGAAAAAAATAGTTAAGACCAAGTTGGACTCTTGAAGACTAAAAAAGGTGAATTTATTATGGGGAACATGGAAATAGCAGACGAGTTGAACAGGTAATTTGGATCCGTCTTTATTAAGGAGGACATAAGCAATCTCCCTGATGTACTAGTGGCCAGAGGATCTAGCGTGACGGAGGAACTGAAGGAAATTCACATTCAACAGGAAATGGTGTTGGGTAGACTGACGGGACTGAAGGCAGATAAATCCCCAGGGCCTGATGTTCTGCATCCCAGGGTTCTTAAGGAAGTGGCTCTAGAAATTGTAGACGCAATGGTGATCATTTTCCAATGTTCTACAGATTGAGGATCGGTTCCTGTGGATCGGAGGGTAGCTTATGTTATCTCACCTTTTAAGAAAGGTGGGAGAGAGAAAACAAGGCCAATATAGACCAATTCGCCAGACATCGGTGGTGGGTAAGATGCTGGAGTCAATTATAAAAGATGAAATAGCGGCACATTTGGATAGCAGTAACAGGATCGGTCCGAGTCACCATGGATTTATGAAGGGGAAGTCATGGTTGATTAATATTCTGGAATTTTTTGAGATGAAACTAGGAAAATGGACAAGGGAGAGCCAGTAAATGTAGTGCACCGTGACTTTCAGAAAGCATTTGATAAGGTCCCACATAGGAGATTAGTGGGCAAAATTAGAGCGCATGGTATTGGGGATAGGGTGCTGACGCGGATAGAAAATTGGTTGGCAGACAGGAAACAAAGAGTAGGGATTAAAAGGTGCCTTTCAGAATGGCAGGTAGTGACTAGTGGAGTATTGCAAGGCTCGGTGCTGGGACCGCAGCTATTTACAATATACATTAATGATTTAGATGAAGGGATTCATAGAAACATAGAAACATAGAAATTAGGTGCAGGATTAGGCCATTCGGCCCTTCGAGCCTGCACCTACATTCAATATGATCATGGCTGATCATCCAACTCAGTATCCCGTACCTGCCTTCTCTCCATACCCCCTGATCCCCTTAGCCACACGGGCCACATCTAACTCCCTCTTAAATATAGCCAATGAACTGGCCTCAACTACCCTCTGTGGCAGAGAGTTCCAGAGATTCACCACTCTCTGTGTGAAAAAAGTTCTTCTCATCTCGGATTTTTTAAAGGATTTCCCCTTTATCCTTAAGCTGTGACCCCTTGTCCTGGACTTCCCTAACATCGGGAACAATCTTCCTGCATCTAGCCTGTCCAACCCCTTAAGAATTTTGTAAGTTTCTATAAGATCCCCTCTCAATCTTCTAAATTCTAGAGAGTATAAACCAAGTCTATCCAGTCTTTCTTCATGACAGTCCTGACATCCCAGGAATCAGTCTGGTGAACCTTCTCTGCACTCCCTCTATGGCAAGAATGTCTTTCCTCAGATTAGGAGACCAAAACTGTACGCAATATTCCAGGTGTGGTCTCACCAAGACCCTGTACAACTGCAGTAGAACCTCTCTGCTCCTATACACAAATCCTTTTGCAATGAAAGCTAACATACCATTCGCTTTCTTTACTGCCTGCTGCACCTGCATGCCTACCTTCAAGGACTGGTGTACCATGACACCCAGGTCTCACTGCATCTCCCCCTTTCCTAGTCGGCCACCATTTAGATAATAGTCTGCTTTCCTGTTTTTGCCACCAAAATGGATAACCTCACATTTATCCACATTATACTGCATCTGCCAAACATTTGCCCACTCACCCAGCCTATCCAAGTCACCCTGCAGTCTCCTAGCATCCTCCTCACAGCTAACACTGCCCCCCAGCTTAGTGTCATCCGCAAACTTGGAGATACTGCCTTCAATTCCCTCCTCCAGATCATTAATATATATTGTAAATAGCTGGGGTCCCAGTACTGAGCCTTGGGGTACCCCACTAGTCACTGCCTGCCATTGTGAAAAGGACCCGTTTACTCCTACTCTTTGCTTCCTGTTTGCCAGCCAGTTCTCTATCCACATCAATACTGAACCCCCAATGCCTTGTGCTTTAAGTTTGTATAGATAGATTCAAAGTAACATTAGCAAATTTGCAGATTACAGAAAGCTGGGTGGCAGTGTGAACTGTGAGGAGGATGCTATGAGGATGCAGGGTGACTTGGACAGGTTGGGTGATTGGACAGATGCATGCCAGATGCCGTTTAATGTGGATAAGTGTGAGGTTATCCACTTTGGTGGGAAAAACAGGAAGGCAGATTAATATCTAAATGGAGTCAAGTTGGGAAAAAAGAGAGTACAACGGGATCTGGGGGTCCTTGTTCATCAGTCAATGAAAGTAAGCATGCAGGTATGGGAGGCAGTGAAGAAAGCAAATGGCATGTTGGCCTTCATAACAAGAGGAGTTGAGTGTAGGAGCAAAGAGGTCCTTCTGCAGTTGTACAGGGCCCTAGTGAGACCACACCTGGAGTATTGTGTGTAGTTCTGGTCTCCTAATTTGAGGAAGGACATTCTTGCTATTGAGGGAGTGCAGCGTAGGTTTACACGGTTAATTCCCAGGATGGAGGGACTGTCATATGTTGATAGAATGGAGCGCTAGGCATGTATACTCTGGAGTTTAGAAGGACGAGAGGGAATGTAATTGAAACATATAAGATTATTAAGGGTTTGGACACGCTAGAGGCAGGAAACATGTTCCCAATGTTGGGAGAGTCCGGAACCAGGAGACACAGTTTAAGAATAAGGGGTAAGCCATTTAAAACAGAGATGAGGAAAAACTTTTTCACGCAGAAAGTTGTGAGTCTGTGGAATTCTCTGCCTCAGAGGGCGGTGGAGGCTGGCTCTCTTGGATGCTTTCAAGAGAGAGCTAGACAGAGCTCTTAAAGATAGCGAAGGGATATGGGGAGAAGGCAGGAACAAAGTACTGATTGTGGATGATCAGCCATGATCACATTGAATGGCGGTGCTGGTTCGAAGGGCTAAATTACCTACTCCTGCAACTATTTGTTTTTCATTTACTATGTGATTTCTTTTGTTGCAACTTGTATTTGTAGCAAAGTTAAACCACTGTTAGATATACCAGGGCTAACACAAACAAATGAAGTGGGAAGAGTTATGTCAAGTGCATTTTTAATGTTAATTTAACAGTACAATTCGGTAGCAGTGTCGGATTTTTGGCTCAGAAGATAAGAAGGGATAGGTTTTCAATTTGCTGTCTGGATGCAAAGATTTTCATGTGAATCAGCTGTCTGATGTAAATTTCATCTAATTCTTAATTAAATTGGATTTCATTCAGTTTTGGGACCGGAATAACAATGGATGAGACACTCAATGCGAAGGTAGTGGAAAAACCTTCCGATGCATTGCCGTTCTTTTCAACAGTATAAGAACCACTGAAATTTAGCACAATTCTCTTTCCATGACAGTCAATTTCATTTTTCCTTTACCACCAAGTATCGATGTTGAGATTGCCTACTTGCCTATTTTAATTCTAGCAACAAACAACTGACTCGAAATGTATCAATTATTACAATTTGCTAATTTCCAATCTAACAGGTTTTGCCACTCAGAAACAGGCATCACCCTGCACCCTCCAGCAAGTAAAAAAATAATTTGACAGCACATGGATCACTCAAAAACCTCAGTTTTTCCCTCCCAGCAAAAGGAAGTGAAGAAATGTATGCAGTTAAAATTTTATCTGAAATTGCATTAAGTGCATTCACAGCAGACAGACAGGTAGAATATCAGGCATGATTCAGACTTCAGAAAAGAAATGAGCTGTAGCCCATTTTCTCAAAACCACACTACATATTTTGACTGTAGTAAGCAAACGTAACCAACCACAGAAAGCCAAAACTCCATTATTATTGCTGCCAGCTTAGTTGGTTCATAAGTATATTATTATTGAAGTAATTATTTAATTATGGTGAGTGTGCAAAATACAAGTTATTTATGTTTGCTAATACAGTTTTATGTACAGTGAGTGAAAAGGAAATTAAAAACTGCAGATGCTACAAAACTGGAATAAGAACAAAGTGCCAGAAATGCTCAGCAGATTAGGCAGCATCCATGAAGAGAGAGAAGCATTGTTAACATTTCAGGTCAATGATCTTAGGACTGGAAAAGTGAGAAAACAAGGGTTTTTAGCAGCAGAGTGCTGGGGATGGCTGATGGGAGAGAGCAAAGAGAATGTGACAGGACATAGAGCAAGGTTGTCAAAATGATACAACACATTTGGTTCTGGTGAAGGGTCATTGATGTGAAACATCTCTATACAACTAAAAGTCTTTGGCTTCTTTGTGCCCACGATGTGTCAATCTCGTTTTTTTCCTATCTTCTTCCAAACGCTAGGCCACAGCCTTCCCATTTTCACACATCCTACTCACATTTTTCCCCGTCGTGGCGATAAACATCTTCCCGTCGCATTCCCACCTATATTTCCAAAGTTATTAATCCTTGACATTTTTAAAACAGCCCCAAAAACTCACCCATTTCGGAAATAAAATTCAAGTGGCAACACAATGTACTCATAGAGAGAGTACAGAGAAGGTTCACCAGACTGATCCTTGGGATGTCAGGACTTTCATATGAAGAAAGACTGGATGGACTCAGCTTGTACTCGCTAAAATTTAGAAGATTGAGGGGGGATCTTATAGAAACTTACAAAATTCTTAAGGGGTTGGATAGGCTAGATGCAGGAAGATTGTTCCCAATGTTGGGGAAGTCCACCGCAAGAGGTCACAGTTTAAGGATAAGGGGGAAAGCTTTTAGGACCGAGATGAGAAAAACATTTTTCACACAGAGAGTGGTGAATCTCTGGAATTCTCTGCCACAGAAGGTAGTTGAGGCCAGTTCACGGGCTATATTTAAATGGGAGTTAGCTGTGGCCCTTGTGGCTAAAGGGATCATGGGGTATGGAGAGAAGGCAGGTACAGGATACTGAGTTGGATGATCAGCCATGATCATATTGGATGGCGGTGCAGGCTCGAAGGGCCAAATGGCCTACTCCTGCACCTATTTTCTATGTTTCTATGTTTACTCGCAAGACAGGACGGAACACTCCAGGAGGGAGGGGCACTCCGGCGCTCGCGGTGAACGAGGAGTGGCGGCGGTGGGCAGGGTAGTGCCGCGGGCCGAGCCCGGGGACTGGACCTGGGCTGGAGCCGAGCCTGTGCTGGAGTGAGGGCCAAGCCCAGGGCTTGGGATGGGGCCGTGACCTGGGCCGAGAAAGAAGCCACCGCTGGAACTAAGGACGAGCCTGGGTTCGGAGTCAGGGACGACCCCGGAGATGGTCGGGGCATGGATTCGAGCCCAGGCGGAGGCCAAGCTGATGGCTGGAATTTACAGCCAGGGCCGGGCCGAGTACGACAACCAGGACAAGTTCCAGGCCCTGGCGCTGCTCTACGATCTGGGGCAGGGAATGGGATTGAGGGGAGGAGGATGAGGAAAATGAGGAGGAGGGAGATGGGGTGGGGAGAGGGTGGAGGAGAGAGATGGGGTGGGGAGTGGGGTTGAGAGGGGAAAGATCCTGGGGATGTGAGGAGGGAGAGTGGGGGGGGGGGGATTGAGGGAGATTGAGGTGGTTACGTCTACACTCCCTCTCTCACCCCCTCCCTATCTACCCTCACTTCCACCCTCTCTGCCCCCCTCCTCTCTCTATCCCCTTCCCTCTCTAACCTCCCTCCCCCCCACTCTACCCCCTCCCTCTCCCTCTACCCCATCCCTCTCTATACCTCCCTCCCTCTCTGCCCCTCTTCCTCGCTACCCCCTCCCCCCTCCCTCTCTACTCTCCATCACTCCCTCTCTCTCTCTCTCTACCTCCTCCATTACCTCTCTACCCCGTCCCCTCCCTCTCTAGGGATTGAAGAGGGAGGGTGAAGATGAGGAGGAGGGAATGCTGGGGATGAGGAGAAATGGGCCGCGCCTGCGCAGTTGGGGGCTACGCATGAGTCGTGCAATATTACGTTGGGGGAACGGGCGAGTGGTGGAATCTTGCGTTGGGGGGAGCAGACCCAACGGGTCTGCACTTGGTCAAGTAGACTCTATTTCTCTTATCAGTGATGGGGCCTGACCTACTTAATTCTACCAGGATCTTTCATTTTTATTTCAGCTTTCCAGCATCTGCAATTTTTCTTTTTTATTTTGGCAATGCATTTGGTGTTATCATGTTAACAATGAATGTAACTGGCTAGAATGTAGCATGTAGCTAGATTAACACCAAATGCATTGTGAAAATCAAAAAAGAAAAAGAGAAGAGACAGGGAAGGAGAGAGAGTGGGAGAACAAAAGAGCATGCTGTGAAATGCAGAACAAAGTAATTGCTAGATATCTGAAACATGAGAGTATTCAGGAAATACCCAGTTGAACAGACCGCCTTGGTTGGGAGGGAAAATGTATTCATTTTTTTGGTTGGAAGTCCGATCAGTCCTGAGAATCAAAGTTTATCTGTAACTGTTGAATTAAATATCAGGTACCAAGGGTTGCAGCATGACTAGAACAAATATTTATTCTGTTTTTATTTCTTGCTTATGCACCTGCCATCACACATATTGTGGATTTGGAATCACTATAGATTCATGACCTTTGCAATTACTCATCCCTTTGCCTCTCCCTACAAAAGACAGACCACAAAAAAAAAAACAATTCAGAGAATAGAACATTTTAATTTCCATGCATCAACTTGACATAAGGAAGATCCCTTGCTTATCTTGGAGAGGGACTAAAGAGCAAGGTGGAAACAGAAATGTGAGCCCTGGCCCTAGCTTAGCTCTTAGCACCCAGCTTGTACATGTACCCCAGTCCATCACACAGATCAAACCTCCCACCAGTGACTCCATCTACATCACGCTGCTTTGGAAAATCAGCCAACATGATGAACGGCTTGTCCCAACCCCGTTATTCTTTCTTCTGCCTGCATCTGGCCACTGGCCAATTGTGGGCTAAGATTGAAACCCAAGTGTTCAGTGGCCAGATGCAGCAAAGCTCCTACCTTTCAGAATGCATGAGTGCAGCATTGTCAGCCTTACCTAATTATTGGGATATTCTCAGGATCACCCACAGTCTTGACCTCTTGTAGAAGGTCCCAGGTAATTCCAGTACGTGAGAGATTGCAATTGTTTAGAGCCGAAAGAGTGACGGGCGAATAGAGAAAAGATATTAAGATGGAGAAAGATTTCTCAAACTGATGATCATGCCAACTTCCTTCTGAAAGCATGCATGCTGCTCACAGACATGTGTTAGACCGCAGGACCTGGCTGGCAATGGCCGAGGGCTTCTAAATCCATACAGGCTCGAATACGCACACAGTTTTCATGAAAGTTTATTGGACTAAACATTTACATTATTTCAGAGACACAAGAAACTGTAAATGCTGGAATCTTGAGCAAAACAAAAGTGTTGCAGGAACTCAGCAGGGTCAGGCAGCATCTATTCAAGGAATGGACAGACGTAATAGGACCCTTCTTCAGACTTTATTTTGTTCTCCACACATGCTGAATAATTTTAGTATTACTTGTTTTTGATCAGTTGCATTTCCTGGTTGTTTAATCACAGGAACGACTGAGGCAGTGAAATAATGCTGAATATCGTGAGCTGCTTTCACTCCTAACCAATATCAAAAGAACTCTTGTTTAGAAAATCCACATTAAAAGACTATAGTCATTTTTTTTTCCAATTCTGTAGTACTGGCGCCAACACAGTCTTCCTTAAGGCACATTTTCAATAATTGTATCTTCAAGCACAAGCCAGGTATTTTTAAATCACTTGTCCTTACTATAACGGATTTATGGATAAGCATCTAGGAGGAAACGAGCCTGCATAAAGTATGAATGCCGTAGCTATTTCCTCAATACAAAATTTGGAACCATTTAAAAAGAAAGTATAAAGCCCTTGACAAAATTCTAAGAGTGTTTCAAGCCTGCATAAGAAATAACCCACCCATAATATGTAGTAAAAAAGAAGCATTGTGCAGATTGATGGTTATGATAAGTAATCCATCTTCAATTTTAAGCCAATCAGTGCACTTTCTGTTTCACTGCACAAGAATGAAGACTGCCAAGGTTGCAAGAAGAGAACCAGTATAAACCCTGCACATCATTCACACAGATTATCCTTCATCTATGTGTTGGAATGTAGGTGGTTCTACATGGTCAAATTTGACAACCATATATCCAATCACTGCAATGATTTGCTGGTATCTGATAAGCCAGTATGGGTTGGCATTGTGTGGTTGGTTATAATGGCCTTGTATTGTTGTTCATAATAGTTTCAATTTGAGGAACAAGATATGTGAAAACATAATTCCTAGCTTCTCCAACAGACCACCACTAGGAAGAGTTAGAATTCATGAAAGAATGCTTGGTGAATAATTTTGATTATGCTGCACAGGGAATCTCGAAATTATTCCTGATAACCAATTTGATGTTTTAAAACTCAATAATAATAGTAATAAATTAATATGGTGTTTTATATGTCTGTATTGTCCCTCCGCAATATCCTGCTCTCATCAGTTGGCTACGTACGTATTTCACACAAATCACCCATATTTCATAAATTGGTGTCCGAATCTCTCCCACCCCTTTGGAATATGTACTGTTTACTCTTAGTATGTACCAAACCTCCATTTCATGTCATTGACTTTTCACTGGTTATCAGTTTAAAGAAAGCAAGTTGCCCATTGCTTTGCTAGTAAGTAGCTTGCAACTATCACAACTAAGTTATTAGAGATATCAATTCAATTGCACAAAACATCCATAAATAGAATAAATTGTAAGAAAGAAAATAAAAAAACTCAACTGCCAATCACCAATACTGCTCATCTTCATGAGGATATCTTATCCAGAATTATTTCTTATGGATAATCTTATTTTCAGCTAAATTGTTGCATTTGTTAGTTTTTTGCAGTAATGTTTTTAGGTTTCCAAATGATAAAATAAAAAATCCAATAAGAAAACATACATCCTGAAGGCTAATATTTAATCCTGCACAATATCTATAATTGCCGTAATGTCAAACCAGACGATAAAATATGTTCAAGTCATTGTTACTCAATACAAAATAAGTTAGAGGATAACATCAATTAATTTATGCAATAATAATGGTTCATTTAGCCAGTGCAAAGCCAAAGAGGAAACAATCAAGTCAACACTAGATGTCAGTGCAAGTGAAAAACTATTTTTAAAATACTTTTTTCCCCAACTCAAGGATTCATTATTAGTAAGAGCTTATAGCAGGAATAAGCCATTCAGCCCCTCATGACTGCTCTACCACTCACTAAGATCATGGCTCACCATTTATCTCACTGCCAGTTTCCTGCACTGATCCACACATCTCTCATTCTCTTAATACCCAAAAGAGCAACAATCTGTATTGAATATCCTCAGCGATTGAGTTTCCAAAACTTTCTTAGGCACAGAATTCTAAAGATACATTGCACTCTGTGGTGGAAAAAACATGTCCTGAATATCTTACACTTTATTTTGAGACTGTAACTCCCGAATCTAACCCACCCCCCCCCCCCCCCCCCCCCCCCCCCCCCCCCCCCCCCCCCCCCCCCCCCTTCCCCGACGTTAAGGAGAAACATCATCTCTGCATGTACTTCATCAAGCAACTGCCTTATAGTCTATACTAGACTAAGTGGTACCCGTTGGGTCCCAGCATCACGGGAGGGCTGGTCCCCCAACAATATTCCAATATAGGTGCAATATTCCACCTCTCCACCAATTCCAATATTGGTGGCCAGTGGGGGAGGGTCTGGAGCACTGGGTGTTGTGGGCTGAAGAGACTGGTTTCCAGAGGGTTCGTATGGACATTGTGGGCCGAATGGATTCTTGGGCTGGCAGCTCAGTCACTCAAGCCTGTTGTGCTGGCAGCTCACTCAATAGACAATAGACAATAGGTGCAGGAGTAGGCCATTCGGCCCTTCGAGCCAGCACCGCCTTTCAATGTGATCATGGCTGATCATCCCCAATCTCTTGAAAGCATCCAGAGAAACTGCCTCCACCGCCCTCCGAGGCAGAGAATTCCACAGACGGCAACAATATTCCTGCCTCTAGTGTGTCCAAACCCTTAACAATCTTAAATGTTTCAATGAGATTGCCTCTCATCCTTCTAAACTCCAGAGTGTACAAGCCCAGCTGATCCATTCTCTCAGCATATGACAGTCCTGCAATCCCAGGAATTAACCTTGTAAACCTACGCTGCACTCCCTCAATAGCAAGAATGTCCTTCCTCAAATTAGGGGACCAAACTGCACACAATACTCCAGGTGTGGTCTCACTAGGGCTCTGTACAACTGCAGAAGGACCTCTTTGCTCCTATATTCGATTCCTCGTGTTATAAAGGCCAACATGCCATTCGCTTTCTTCACTGCCTGCTATATCTGCATGCTTATTTTCATAGACTGATGTACAAGGACCCCCAGATCCCATTGTACTTCCCCTTTTCCCAACTTGACGCCATTTAGATAGTAATCAGCCTTCCTGTTTTTGCTACCAAAGTGGATAACCTCACATTTATCCGCATTAAACTTCATCTGCCATGCATCCGCACACTCCCCCAACCTGTCCAAGTCACCCTGCATTCTCATCGCATCCTGCTCACAGTTCACACTGCCACCCAGCTTTGTGTCATCTGCAAATTTGCTATGTTACTTTGAATCCCTTCAACCAAATCATTGATGTATATTGTAAATAGCTGCGGTCCCAGCACCGAGCCTTGCGGTACCCCACTAGTCACTGCCTACCATTCTGAAAGGGACCCGCTAATCCCTACTCTTTGTTTCCTGTCTGCCAACCACTTCTCTAGCCATGTCAGCACTCTACCCCCAATACCATGTGCCCTAATTTTGCTCAATAATCTCCTATGTGGGACCTTATCAAATGCTTTCTGAAAGTCTACGGCTGGTGGGCTGGCAGTTGGCTCACAGTTATTCTTTGAAATTCCATTTCAAGCAGGGTGCAAGGCCACCAAATTCAAGTGCCATACCACTTCAAGCAGGGTGCAAGGCCACCAAATTCAAGTGCAGTTTAATACCATTTCAAGCAAGGTGCAAGGCCACTAAAGACAGCGAGTCGTGGCCTCTCCCTCCTCCATCTTGCAGTGACTGAGCCACGCCCACACTTCTGGGTTTTATGGTCCTCCCACCAGAATGGGCATGGCCTTCATGGTGTGACTGACAGGAGAGAGAATCTCAACATTTTTTAAACACTAATAACTCTTTTATTTTTCATCGATGGAAAAAATCCTCTTGTCCTGCGCAGCGGAGGGGGACTCTAAGTAAGATGGCCAAAAATCACAGCCATAAGTGGCAGTGTTTTTTTCTAAAATCAATATACAGAACAACAGGAAGTGGTCAAGATCAGACTTTTAGTAATATAGATTGTTGCCAAGTTTTGTATCAACAATAAACTTGAATATATTAGACTTGATCCTTTTGTGCAACTTGGTCCCCAGAACTGATCACTGCAATGCCCCACTTCCGACAACTTCCTCCACCGGACCACTTAGACAGTAAGAACACATTCATCAGGTTGCTATTTATTCACTACAGGTTAGCTTTCAACACCAGCATCCCCTTGAAACTTCACATCAAATTCAAAGAACTGGGTAACTAGATCATCGACATCCTCTTCGGCACACAACAAACAGTATGAATTGGCAACTTCCTCCACAATATGCATCAATAGAGAAGCACCATAAGACTAGGTGCTCAGTCACTTACTCTATTCACTATATACCCATGGCTGTGTAGCAGGACACAGTTCAAACTCAATTTTTAAATTTGCCGACAATCCCACCATTATTGGGCAAATAATAATGTCAGAATACAGGAGGGAAATTTAAAATCTGACGAATGGTTCTTAACACCAACCTAGCTCTAAATGCAGCAAGACCAAGGAACCAATTGTTGACAAGGAGAGGTAACCCAAGGATCCAAGGACTTGTCTTCATTGAGGAGAAGGTGGTGGAGAGAGTCAACAGATCTTTAATAAAAGCCTCCTGCTACTCCAAATATAGGGTTCTACCTACCAAAAAGACACAAAATTCCGGAGTAACTCAGCAGGTCAGCGAGCTTACCATGTAAGCTTTTTTTTTAATGTTAGATGTTGCTTGTTTACTAGTCAACACTTTGATGTTGTTTTGCAATCTATCACAGTCAATTGGTGTCCAATCTTCTGTAGTTTGCTCTCTATGAATTTAAAACCCACATTTCAGACTGAGTTAAATTACTTTGAAAAGTTGTATAAAATGCTTTTATATTTATGGTCACTGTTCCCGAAAAGCCTCTTAACTGCTAGATCAATTGAAGCTTTATCAATACATAATATTAGTTTTAAAGTCGTCTTTTCCCTCATTGGCTCCTGCACGTATAGATCTAGAAAAACATCTCTTCGACAACATAGGAATTCATCCTCCACAGTATTACTGCTTAATTGGTACCCTCAATCTTTATGAAGATTACCTTCCATTATTATTGTATTATCCTTGTTCCATGCAGTTCTTGATTTTGACTTGTAAGCCCTTTTATCACTATTATTGCTTGACCTACTAGTGTATATAAGGAACTTGTTTTGCAAGCTCTATCAAAACCATTCTAATTGGTGTCAAAATCTTCTGTAGTTTGATCTTTTCATTGAAACTAAAACCCACATTTCAATATGAGTTAAATTACTTTGAAAAGTTGTTTGTATGCTTTAATATCACTGGGACACTGTTCCCGAAAAGCCATAACTGATAGATCAATTGAAGCTTTCATCCAATATTTGCCCCAGTTTTAAATGAATTGAACCAATTTCTACTTGTCCTGCACGTATAGATCTTGAAAACATATCTTCGACAAGTTTTCAGTCCTTATCACCCTATGCCACTCAATTGGTAGCATGAATCAAGAGATGAAGATTACCTTCCATTATTATTGTATTATCCTTGTTCAATGCAGTTCTAATTTTTGACTTGTACTACCCTGTATCACTATTATTTGAGGACCTACAGTATATATAACTCCCACCAATGTTTTCTGTCCCTTGCTGTTCCTTAGCTCTACCAAAACCGATTCTACTAACAAATATCTGAGCTAAGATCTTTTCTCCCACCAGGTTATTTGCATTCTTTAATATCACTGGGACACTGCCATCACCATGGTGATACCATTCGCACTCATCCAATATTTGCCCCAGTTCCCCATGAATTGAACCAATTTCTACTGTGTCAATCTTTGAGTCACGATTCCAGTTTTCAGTCCTTATCAACCCTATGCCACTTTCGGCATGAATCAAGAGATTGACAGATTTTCTGCTTCATAACATTGACCCTTGGTGCCCATAATGCTTCAACATAGCCTCCAATTTTGTTCTATTTTTGAGTTTCCCAAATGGATCTTTCTCAAATTCTTCTCTGAGGATTTTGCTCCTCCCTAATATGGACATTTAGTCTGGTATGCCCATTGGTAACACAAAGTTAATTCACGTAGGGAACCTCATACAGAAAGAATCCACAATTTACAGTGTGCATAAAAAAAAGTGGTTATTAATGATAAATTTAAGATTGCGGAAATGTTGGAGAATGATGTGTGTGCTCTTCACTTTGTCAGTGGGGTGGAAGGTAAGGATTCTTGGAAGCTTCACATTATATCAATCTGGGGGAGAGCGAAAACTGCTGGAATGTACGGGTGAGGTGTCCATCTCAGGAAGACATGGAGAAAAACATGGGACTATCGATCAGAGGATATCATATCCTTTCCAAAGCTGTCCAAATGTTCTGGGGTAGAAAAACAAAGCTGGCAATCTTGGGAGGTGGCAGCGATGGGTGGGAAAAAGACATTTAGAGCAGAAATAAGATCTTTGCAAAAGATAATAGTTGGAAGAATTGAAGAAGGGTATTGTGGAAAGCGCCAGTGTTGGTTTATAATAGGGGGGGGGGGTTACATAGTGGGGAAAATTGATAGTCTGTACGGGTGGGGCACTAAATGGGGAAGGGGGGGGGGGGGGGGAGTGGGAGGGGTGGTTGGGAAGTTAAACAGGTGTCAGAGATATGTTTATACCATTGGGTTGAATGTTACCCAGGTGGAATAGGAGGTGCTGTTCCTTCAGTTTATGTGTGGCCTCACTCTGGCAATGGTGGCTGCCAGGAGAGAAAGATCAGTATGAAAATGGGAAGGGGAGTTAAAATAGTAAGCAACCAGGGAGAGATCCAGCAGATCTAGGTGGACCGAGCGCAGGTGTTTGGTGAAATGGTCACCTAGACTGTGCTTGGTCTCACCGATGTAAAGGAGGCCATATCGGGAGCATTGAATGAAGCAGACGGGGTTAGAGGAGGTACATGTGAAACTCTGTTTCATTTGGAAGGGCTACTGGAATGTCTGGATGGATGCAAAGAGGGAGGTGCAGTTACATCTGCTAAGGTTGCAGGGGAAAGTATCTGGGCAGGGGGTGGTTTGGGTGGGAATGGAAGAGTGATCCAATGAATTGTAGAGAGTGCACGGCAAGCTGGTGGGATCATGGTGGAAGTGGCGGAAATGTTGGAGAATGATGTGTTGGATGTGGAGGTCAGTGGGGTGGAAGGTAAGGATCAGGGAAGCTCTTTCTTATTCAATCTGGGGGAGAGCGAAAACTAGAGAATGTACGGGTGAGGTGTCCATCTACATAAGCAGGGAGGAAAACATGTTTACTATCGATAGAGGATATCAATATCCTTTCCATTTCTGTCCACTTGTTCTGGAGAGAAAAGCTTCATCTTGGGAGCAGCTGCAGCGAAGACAGAGAAATTTAGAGCAGACGTTGGCATCTTTGCAAAATGCAGGGTGGTTGGAGGTATTGTGAGGGGTATTGTGGGAATCAGTGGGTTTATAATAGACATTAGTTGATAGTCTGTACCGTATGATGAAGACGGAGAGGTAGAGGAAGGTAAAGAGGTGTCAGAGATAGTCCGTGACAGTGGAAAAGTTGATGCGAGCAACGAGTTCAGCACTGAAACAATTCATTTGATTGCATTTGACGTATTCATCTGACGGATTTTTTCATCCAACCGAGCCCTCTCCTATTATAAAATACCATAGAATCAATTAATTGTTTTAGATTAAGCTGTTGATGTATTTTCCACATGCATTTACTAAAATTCCTGATGGATAATGAAAACGGTTTATTTAATTAAACATTTCCCTTCCTATTTTATGCAAATATGTTTTCCTTACCAAACAGGCTTATATTTTACCATAAAGTATTTTCATTGTTGCAATGTTCCTTTAGAGATTTAGAACATTTGATTATAAATGTTCTGCAGTAACATATGAGAATGAAATCTAAACCAGCATGTTGAGCAACAAGTTTAGACATATTTTTAAGTTGGTTGGAGGGTCAATAATGGTGATAATAAATTGGATATTTGATTCCAGCTGATTTCCAACCAAAATTTGAATTCTAAAACCATCAGATGAACATCAACATGTGTGCCAAAAATAACATTGAACAGATAATCAGATAATCTGCAGAGCAAGCAAAGACATCCTTATTAATCTACTATTAATATCCTTAATTTGTATCCAAAAATAAAGTACATTTGGGAAGAGATCCTCTCAGAATCAAGCTTTCCTGTAATCATTGGATATCATAAAAATGATTAAACTGATTATCTATTTTATCTGATTGATCCAATTTTCTGCTGTTCATTTGGCACCCTATCAAACCAAAACATACACTGATTATCCAGTGAAGGATTTTGTGCGTATTTGCTCTCGTGGTAACTAACTAATTTGTTATTTGATCATTCTTGATGATTTCCTCCCCCTTTGCCTCTTTTGGTGATCATAATTTAACCAAAATAGTTGGTTTTCTGTTTTCAATACCTGGATTTATATCCTATCTCAATAATCAAACCCATGGGAAAAATAGCAGTTCTGTCAATTCTCCACTGACACAAATAAGTCACAAAGTAATCCTGGATGCAATTCAATAAAGTAAAACAACTTTAATTAATTTCTCGATACCTCGATTCTGAATATATAAATATTCCAAATATGTACGAATCAATAAGATGCGGTGGGCGCAAGACCAGAATCTGTCACAGGGCAAGAACAGGCAATAAAAAGTAAATCACTCTGCTGATCGATCATCACCATATAACTGTTGTTGGTTCAATGTGATTCATCTTATACTTAACATTCATGACTTTATCTATTAATTTAACTTGTTTAGATCTCACTGAGCACCAATAAATGTCTGTAAAATCACCACCTCTTTTGCAAAGGCCTTGCAAAACCTGATGCTGAATTTCATTACCTGCTTCCTTCAAGCAAGTTGAAGCTCTGAGGACTGAAAGATGTGCACATGTTGGGCTCAAATTATCCCCAAAATATGAAAGTGTATCAAAACATCCACTTGATTAAAATAATAAAATCCTGTTTTTGTATAATAAGTTTGATACACCATACTTGGTGCATTGTGTGCAGTTCTGGACGCCATACTGCAGGAAAGATGTGATTAAGCTAGAGAGGATGAAGAAAAGATGTATAAGCATGTTGCTTGATTTGGAGGGCTTTAGTTATGAGGAGGAATTGGACAGCGAGAGGCAATCAAATGAACTGCTAGAGGAGGTGGTGGAGGCATAGAGGGATACAAAATTAACATAGGCAAGAATGATTCATATAGCTAAAGTCGGTGATGGTCAAAAACACAGTTGGCCAAAGTGTCTATTTCCATGCTGTGAAACTATGACTTTATAACCATATAACCATATAACAATTACAGCACGGAAACAGGCCATCTCGGCCCTACAAGTCCGTGCCGAACAATTTTTTTTTTCCCCTTAGTCCCACCTGCCTGCACTCATACCATAACCCTCCATTCCCTTCTCATCCGTATGCCTATCCAATTTATTTTTAAATGATACCAATGAACCTGCCTCCACCACTTCCACTGGAAGCTCATTCCACACCGCTACCACTCTCTGATAAAGAAGTTCCCCTCATATTACCCCTAAACTTCTGTCCCTTAATTCTGAAGTCATGTCCTCTTGTTTGAATCTTCCCTATTCTTAAAGGGAAAAGCTTGTCCACATCAACATCCGGGAGGCGCTACAGGTCTCTCCGTTGCCGAACCAGCAGGTCGAGGAACAGCTTCTTTCCGGCGGCTGTCACTCTACTAAACAACGTACCTCGGTGACTGCCAATCACCCCCCCCCCCCCCGGACACTTATTATTTATTTTTTATTCAAATCGTTTGCTATGTCGCTCTTCAAGGGAGATGCTAAATGCATTTCGTTGTCTCTGTACTGTACACTGACAATGACAATTAAAATTGAATCTGAATCTGAATCTGAATCTGACTCTGTCTATCCCTCTCATCATTTTAAAGACTTTATGAAGCTGATTAGGTGAGGCAACTGATATGCACAAGGAACATTTGAAGGGCAAAGTGAACCCAGTCACCTGACATGCCCAAGTAATTCTCACCTGACTAACTTGTGAAATAATTTTTATTGCTGACTGTTTGTGGCTGAAGAGAAAAAATGTACCTGGCACCAGTGGTCAGGCAGAAAAGTTTTACTTTCTGTGATCCAAAGCCAAGACAAAATGCCAATAAATACATCAAGCAGTGAAAGTACAGCTGGAGGTGGAAAGTAAAAAAAAGGTAAAAAGAGGAATAAAAGCAAAAGAAAACAAGTTTGCATAAAGATAGAAACACAAAAATAACGGAAACAAGACAAAATTTGACCAGGATTCAGTACTTGTACCTATGAATAGATTGCAGGTAAACAACAGTCAGAATCTTTCATCAATAATTCATTCTAACATGACAGCAAATACACGTAAAACTGAAGCAAGTGACAACATTTCAAGTCAAAGTCTGATATTGTTAATACTGGTCAATAACACAAGAGTAAACAAATTCAATCAACCATTTCATAACCAATTATTCACATGACAATTTTCTGTAATATCAATAACTACAAAGGCAGCAGGCGCTTTAGAGATTGGGGGATGGTGTTGAGAGAGATGTTTTGCGTGGGCATGCACGAGGGACTGGACGCGTAGAGAGAACAGCAGTGAGAGGGAGTGAATGTGTGTGTGCGCAAGAGGGATGGAGAGAAAGAGGGGAAAGAAAGGATAATAGAAAAAATTACAGCACATTAAGAGGGAACAACAGAGCAAAAAGGGAACCGAGAGCATGTGAGAGTGGGCAAAAGTTGTGGAACAAAAGTAAACCACTTACTGGGTAAAGAAGATTTTACACATATTTTCAATTGGTTGCTAATAATTCCAAATCCATTGCCTGTGTCTCTAGACCCTTAAACAAATGAGAACATTTCTTTGCCAGTGTGTGGATGCGTCACGACTTTGGATACCTCCATCATGTGCATTCTCAACCTTCTCTCCACAGTATGAATAATCTCAGCTTCTCCAGACTTCCCCCAAAAACCTACCCTGGAAACATTTGTTTATCTTTCCAGCAAATGAAGACACAAGAAACTGCAAATGCTGGAATCTTGTGCAAAAAAAAAAAAACAAACTGTTGGAGGAAATGAGTGGGTCGGGCAGCTTTTGTGGAGGGAAATGGACAGTTGACATTTCCAGTTAGGACCCTTCTTTAGACACTTCACTACAATCTTTCTGAGACCCGAAGTTCAGTAATCAGAACCGGGTTAAATGCTGCAGTCACAGCTGAACCAATATTTTAAAGGTTTTTCACAACTTAGTTGTGCACTTAATACTTCCATTTATTTGGTCAGCACAGGCATCATGGGAAAAAGTGCCCATCCTGTACAGTACTGTTCTATGTTCAAAATACAACTTGCACGTTTGGGCACTACATCCTGCAAAAAAAGGCCTTCAGATAGATGTCGTCGGTTGCCAGTTTTGTTTCCAGTAGCTCAGTCATAAAACTTTGAAGGAAATGTTTATTCTTCAATAAACCATATTTATTTATTCATTTTAACAAAGCAAAGAAATTGCATTTATAAAGTGAATCTTTATTGTCAGCAAATTTCTGTCTACAGAGCAATCTTGTGTTTGTACAGACCAATGTCCCTATTAGTTTGCAAATAGCAAGGTTCTAGCAATAGCAATGACATAAATCACAAATATGTTTTTTAAGTTGTTTGCCTGAATTATAAATATTGCCAGGGCACATGTAGCTCACCTTCATTTCTAGCACAGGGCTTGAACTCATTTTTTCTAAATAAAAAGTTAAATTATGATCAAAAGAACAAAGTGAATATCAATAGTTCATCAAGCTAAGATCTAAAATGAGTGCATGAAAGGGAAATAACAATGTGTATCTGAATTTGTAAACAATTGGTGAACTTTGTTTAAGACGACAATACGTGGTTACTCTTTACTAATGATAGTTTTTGGGGTTTTTTAAGATCCATTTAACTAGAAACAAATTATATTGGAAAACCATCCTAAAATATAACTTAACATTACTTCATTATTTGAATAATCTTTAAAAAAAGATGACCACACTATATTCTAATTTGATAACGCTGGTACTTTTAAACACTGCATTTACAGCTGTTGAGGTGCATGTATGGTTAAAATGGAAAAATGGTCCTAGCACATATATATATACCAAATGACTTGCTGCCAATTTAACTCTTAAACTGGTTCTTTCTCTATTGTTCAGCCAAATTTCAACTCATGGAACACTCACTACATTAGCCTATATCTCGCTATTTGGATTTCTTTCAAATAGTTTAGTAAGATTTGTGAACAAAAACCTGCAACACAAATCTTGAGTGTGCTGAAAAGCTTGCTTTGCTTTGTTTAAGGTATGCAAAATCTAATGTGCACGTCCCAATATTGTAAATTCTGGTAATCCTTACCAAGTTAATCAATTGAGAATGCACAATATCTTCAATCAAAACTGCAGTCTCCTGGAGAGGTCGTCGGGCATCCCCAAGAGCGTACCTACAAAGTAAAGAAGAAGAAATAACTTAATATATTGCTTCTGGAAAAACACACTCCATTAATACTTCTTATTCCACATGGCTAAAATCTGCTTTTTTGTAACGATTAATTAATATTGCAGAATCAAGCTCAAATATGTTTGTATGAATGGGAAAGGAGTTCAAATCACACATTTTAGAAACATAGAAACATAGAAATTAGGTGTAGGAGTAGGCCATTCGGCCCTTCGAGCCTGCACCGCCATTCAATATGATCATGGCTGATCATCCAACTCAGTATCCCGTACCTGCCTTCTCTCCATACCCTCTGATCCCTTTAGCCACAAGGGCCACATCTAACTCCCTCTTAAATATAGCCAATGAACTGGCCTCGACTACCCTCTGTGGCAGAGAGTTCCAGATATTCACCTCTCTCTGTGTGAAAAAAGTTCTTCTCATCTCGGTTTTAAAGGATTTCCCCCTTATCCTTAAGATGTGACCCCTTGTCCTGGACTTCCCCAACATCGGGAGCAATCTTCCTGCATCTAGCCTGTCCAACCCCTTAAGAATTTTGTAAGTTTCTATAAGATCCCCTCGCAATCTCCTAAATTCTAGAGAGTTTAGAATAAAACCTTCAGGATTCATATTTTGCTTTAAAAAAAAACTCCAAACTCCTATTACTCAAATGAATAGCAGTCAAGGTTAAGGCCTCTTTTACCTCTGGTTTTACCTGGTGATGGCAACTTTGTGAAATAGAATGCTCCACTACTGCCTAATGTTATACCTTCACACACTGACTGGCAGCAGTGCCTATTAGCTGACAATTAAGCACTGGGTTTGAATTTAAATACTGCTGATTGTGACCAATTTGAAACCTTAATAAAGCAAGTTGGAAATTTATTGACTTCATAAGCCAATAACACGAATTTGGCTAAAAGACGAACAGGATGCAAAAATCTGCATTGGTCAATAATCATTGCTAATATTCAAAGCAGCCCAAAGTTATTTTCACAAGTCTTTAAGTAGCTTACACATCAGTCGGGAAACCAATGTTTTGTAAAATATTTTCAGCAGTGGATTCACCACGTTGTGCCATTAATATTCACTTGCCTTAGCAAATTAATATCAGTTAGAACACCATTCCATCCAAATGACCACATGGTGATGTAACAGTTGATGGCGCACTTCTACTGTGGCTTTTTTTTGAAACCCACTTAAATTGTGACAGGTTTCCATATTAACATTTCCTCCTCACAGCTTTCCCTTAGGCTGTCTGCTAAATTATTTCCCACGCAAAGCAATGACCATGTCATCACAGCAGATGCTGAGAAAGAGGAAGAAACCAAACTTGCTCACCAGCCACAGCCACTTCCTTTACATCAAATGATTATTTTCGGCCATTGGAAACACAGGCCTAAACTGAAGGTGTGTGCTAGTCAGGACAGATTTTTTACTGGCAGTTGCAAGTACTCCCTTATTTTATGTGGCCCATTGAAAAATACTTTACTTATCACTTTACCCATGACTATCTCATTTACCAGTTAATGAACTCTACAACAACTACAATCTTTAGAAGGCAATTTTTACTTCGATATGCAAGTCTGATAAAATCGATAGAATCATCGAACTGTAAACAGATAACCCACTAGGTCTGAAGTTACACCAAAGGAAGTGTTTACTTGGTTCCGTTCTGAAATTAAATTCCTGCATTGTGCAACTTCTTAAAACCTATTGTAGATTCTGTTTCCACCTTTGCAGTATTAATTGCCAATATTTAGACTAGTCTCTTTTATTTCAATTTCTCGTATGATTACTTATCCTGCTCAGTACTAGATATTAGAAACACTAAAGCAGCATATCAAAGTCGAGATGTTACCCCACAGAGGTCACTGACAAATCCCAGAAAGTATCTTAATGGAATCAGAGAACCAGCACAGAACCAGGTCTTCGGCCCACTAAGAACGCACTAATCTATTTGCCATTCTATACTAACGCCATTTTCCTGCATTAGGTCTGTATCTTTTAGTGCCTATTTAAATTCCTGTCTTAATGTCTCTAATACATAGTGATCATGTCTGATTCCACCAAATCTGGTAGAGAGTTCCAGATATCGACCATTCTCTGCATAAAATACTTTCCACTTAAATCTGCTTTCTTTCAACTTAAACAAATTCCCCTACCATTTGAATATCTACCCTACCTATGCTTCCTATAAGTGTCTATTAGGTCACCTTCAGACTCCAACCTAAGGGAAAAAAGAAGCCTATCCAATCTCTCTCCATAACTAAAGATCTCCAATTCGGGCAATGTCCCAGTGAATCTCCTCTGCACTAGTGCAATGCAATCACATCCTTCTGATAGCGTGGTAACTAATACACAATAGTGCAAATGCAATCTAACCAGTGTTTTGTAAGGTTGCTGAGCAAGGTGTCTCTATAAAAGTTGGATACTTTTATTGCAACCTTACTAGTGTCTGTTTATTTTCCTCCATGGATGCTGCCTGAGATGCTGCCTGTCCCGCTAAGTTAATCCAGCATTTTGTGTCTATCTTCAGTTTAAACCAGCATCTGCAGTTTCTACCTACACATGCTGCCTGATTGCTGAGTTCCTCCAGTACTTTGTTCCTGGACTACAGTTGCTGGAATCTTTAGCAAAAAGGACAAAGTATTGGAGGAACTCAGCAGTGAGGCAGCGTCCATGCAGGAACAGAGGAACAAGGTCTTGGTCCCCTTTAACTTTCTTCAGACCGATGGATTACAGGGGAGTGTAGGAGTAAAATGGAAAAGACACGCGGAGTTGGTGTTCGAACTAACAGGCAATTTATTAAACTGGTACTCTTGTGCATCAGGAGGCCTGTCAAAGCTGACCTGTCAAGTGTGACTGGTACATTTTTAAATTCTCAGATGACCAGAAGATAGACACAAAAAGCTGGTAACCCAGCGGGACAGGAAGCATCTCTAGAGAGAAGGAATGGGTGACGTTTCGGGTTGCGACCCTTCTTCAGACTGGTTAGGGATAAGGGAAACGAAAGATATAGACGATGATGTAAAGAAATAAAGAACAATTAATTAAAGATATACAAAAAAGTAATGATGATAAAGGAAACGGGCCATAGTTAGCTGTTTGTTGGGCAAAAACGAGAAGTTAGTGTGACTTGGGTGGGGGAGGGATAGAGAGGGAATGCTGGAGCTACCTGAAGTTAGAGATATCAACACTCATACCACTGGGCTGTAAGCTGCCCAAGCAAAATATGAGATTTTGTTCCTCCATTTGCGTTTAGCCTCACTCTGACAATGGTGGAGACCCAGGACTGAAAGGTCTGTGTGGGAATGGGACGGGGAATTAAAGTGTTTAGCAACCAGGAGATCAGGTAGGTTCAGGTGGACTGAGCGAAGGTGTTCAGCGAAATGATCGCCCAGTCTACGTTTGGTCTAGCCGATGTACGAGTCCACATCTTGAACAGAGAATACAGTAAATGAGGTTGGAGGAGGTGCAAGCGAACCTCTGCCTAACCTGAAAGGACTGTCGTGGTCCTTAGACAGAATTGAGGGAGGAGGTATAAGGACAGGTGCTGCAACTTCTGCGGTTGCAGGGGAAGGTACGTGGTGAGGGGGTGGTCTGGGTGGGAAGGGATGAGTTGACCAGGGAGTTGCGGAGGGAATAGACTCTACGGAAGGTGGAAAGGGGAGGAGATCGAAAGACGTGACTAGTGTTGGGATGCCTTTGGAGGTGGCAAAAACTTTCGAGGATTATGCGTTGTATGCGATCGCTGATGGGGTAAAAGGTAAGGACTAGGAGGACTCTGTCTCTTTGCGACTGGGGGAGGGGGAGCAAGGGCAGAACTATGGGGTACCGAGGAAGCATGAGTGAGGGCCTCATCTATGATGGGAGAGTAGAACCCCCGTTTCCTAAAGAATTAGGCCTGGTATGGAACACCGCATCTTGGGCGCAGATGCGGCGCAGACGGAGGAATTGGGAGTCGGGTATAGAGTCTTTGCAGGAAGCAGGGTGGGAAGAAGTGAGGTTGAGATTGTTGTGGGAGTCAGTGGGTTTGTAATAGACGTCAGTCAATAGTCTACTTCCTGTGATGGAGACTGTGGGATCAATAAAGGGGTTTGAGCAGTCTGAATTTGAGTGCAGGATGGAAATTGGTGGTGGTTGATGAAGTCCATGAGTTCTGCATGGGTGCAGGAGGTAGCACCGATGCTGTTATCAATGTAATGGAGATATAGTTTGGGGATAGGGCCAGTGCACACCTAGAACATGGATTGTTCTACGTACCCTACAAATATTAATCGGAAACTTAAAAGTAACGAGATTTTGCAGTGACTTGATTAACAATACAAGTCTGACTAACAGAATGGAACTCAGATAGATTTAATTAGGTCGCAAACAGAGTGAGATGATTATCCACAAGTCTAAATTCGTTAACAATAGATCAAAATTTCTGTTACAATGATAGGTACACCCATAATCAATGAGTCCTGTTTGGGTTTTGTCTGCGGTTTCCTGCCACCACATCAGCACAATCCACATCCCTATTCATTAATTGTTAGCCCTCACTATTGGTTACCCTACAACAGTTGGTTATCCTACAACAGGAAGCTGGTAAAGAGGTAGGGGTGGACAAAAAAAGGCAGATGATAGCAAGATACAGATGAGGAGGGGTGATTAGCAGAAGGGTGGAGATAGTGACAAAGACTAGAGGTGAAAATAAAAGTGTGATATGAAAGGGGATGGATGGTAAGAGAGGAGGTGTAGGGACAAGTGTTATATCTCCTGCTTTGACCTGTCCCCATCTCCTTTCTAGCTTTCTCCCCCCATTACAATCACTGAACAAGGGTCCCAACATTGTCCACCATTTCCTCTACTGGTGCTATCTAACCCGCTGATTTACTCCAGCACTTTGCAATTTATTCAAGTTTCCACCATTTGCAGTTCCTTGAGTTCCCATGCTCACAGTCATACTCATCTAAAAACTAAAAATCTCTTCATTTACAGAAAATAAACATTAAATTGTTTAAATTAATATTTTATTTCTGGCATTTTTCAAAATGAAGTATTTTTATATGAATGAACTAAACAATAATCTATCAGAATCTTGTGATAACATTATTGAGTGAAGCTGAAAAATGAAATACAAAGTACAGGCTTTCACTAGAATATAATATTTGATCCAATACCACATATATTTCATAGAAATTTATTAAAGAACATCAGATTTCTAAGAAGTTTCTTTAATTCAGCTTGAGGATTAACATACTGTTTTCAAAAGCCTTTGCTGATCAGGAAGGCATCATCAAACTGAATATTATAAAGTCCAATGGAAAATATGCCAATTTTCACCCTTAATCATCTGCCTGAATTTTGTATGTTCATGTACAGGACATCAACAATTTATTAACAATAAACTTTGCATGCATATTGATAAACATTGATTGATTGAAAAGAAAGCCATTTGGCCTTCCAGGGACCTGGTTTTGATCCTAACACATTGCCACCAGTGTGGAATAAGCATGGTTACCATATGACAGTGTAGGTTTCCTCTGGGTACCCACAAAGAAGCCAGGTGCTGGCAGGTTACCCCTTGATGTAGTGGGTCAAAAGAATCAATGTGGAAGTTGAGCAAGAATAAGTTGCAGGTGTACAGGGAAAATGGGATGAGCAGAATATCTTCCTGTGCAAGGACATCTATAGACACATGGGATTGTACTTGCCAGTTTACAAAAAAAATGCACAAAGTACTGGAGTAACTCAGCAGTATCTCTGGAAGTCATAAATAATTTGGTTGAGATGAGTTAGATGTCACAAGGATGAAGATCATGTGGTCCTTACAATTCACCAAATCCACCTCTGCATTCAACACATCATTCTCCAACATTTCTGCAACCTCAAACGTGATTGGGGATGATCAGCCAAGATCACATTGAATGGCGGTGCTGGCTCAAAGGGCCGAATGGCCTATTCCTGCACCACCAGGCACATAATCCCATCTCCACCCTTTTCTGCTTTCCAGAGAGAGCTCTCCCTCCTCAACTCTTTGGGTCACTCATCCCTTCCTACCCAGAGCACCACCTATCCAGGTACTTTCCCCTGCCACAGCAGGGGATATAACACTTGCCCCTACACCTCCCCTCTTACCATCCATCATGGGAGCACAGCAGCCCTTCCAAGTGAACCAGACACCTCCTCTGACCACATGATGAGGGCAATCAAACACCTTCACTCTATATATATCTATCCCTTGCTAGGTTTTCTCCTGCCCCCACCGCTCTTCCAGCTTTCTCCCCCAACCGACAATAAATCTGAAGAGGGGTCCCGACCCAAAATGTCTCCCCCCATTCCATGTTTCCAGAGATGTTGCCTGAACCACTGAGTTACTCCAGCACATTGTATATTTTTTAGGAACATTCAATGCTTTGCTGCAATAGCGATGGATCTTATATTTGGTCACAGGTACAACAAAATTACGAAGAGTAACATTCCAGTTTCATCTCAAGTATAACTTTTATATTATAACTCTCCAGAATGGACATTCATTCCTTCTCAAGTTAATTTTGAACCTTGAATACATATATAACACAACACTACCTCCAGAATTTTTTGGAATCATTTTTCCCTTTTCCCCCTCAAATTAACCTTTGTGTGACAGGGCGGTATAATTTATCTTGAACTGAATACTTCTTTCTTTCCATTTTCCCTTGTTGTCAATTCCATTATTTTCAATCAACTTTTCTTCACCAATAGCTTTATAAATGCTGTTCCTCACCTCCTTACTGAAATCAAACCTACCCTCATTTGCATCGAGGTACAGCAGTTTGTTTCTTCCCCTTCCCCCTAAGTGCAGCAGTTTGTTTCTCTCCACCACCACCCTGAGCCAGTTTGCTGTAATAGAATACCAGCATTCATGAATAGCTCAATTGAAACCATTTTACCTAGAAAAAAGTTATCATTTAAAGTCTACATTGTGTTCAAACCCTTCTGGGGAATTGTCTGTCCCTGCAAATTCCTCAAGTTTTTAAACTCAGAACTCCACATTTCTTTGATCCTGCCCTCCCTTGCATCTTCAATATATTTTGCTTCACCATTAGTGCCCAGGAATGCCACTATCAAATAGTTAGGTAATGCTCAGTGTTAACTTTGCACAATAATGCTTTCAGTACATTTTGCCAGCGATGATTATCAAGGAGCCCAGAGAGAGTGGGGAGGGGTGAGGCCAAGTAACGTAAGGGTGGGGCTGAATATACAAGATTGGAGATTGGATATCTGAGATTTGTAAATGGGCCAAGGCTAAAAACCGTCTAGCGGACCCGTCTTCATTGACGGGACGGCAGTGGAGATCGTCAACAGCAGCAAGTTCCTGGTCATGCATATCTCATATGTCCTGGACCCAGCACATTGACGCAGTCACATAGAAAGCTCATCAACGTCTCTACTTTCTGAGAACAGTGAGGATATACAGTATGCTACTGAATACTGTATCAAACTTCCACAGAAGTGTAGTTGAGAGCACATTGATTGCATAATGACCTGGTTTGATAACAATGCCCAGGAATAAAGAAGGATACAGAGAGTGGTAAACATTACTGACCTGCTCACCATCAAAGGGATCTTTCAATTGCTGCCAAAAATGCAGCCAACTTCAAAGACCCACACCACCTTGGCCATGCTCTCATTTTGCTACTGCTATCAGAAAGATGGTACAGGAGCCATCTGATGATCAGATTCAAAAACAGCTTTTTTTCCAGGAACCATAACATGCACAACACTAAGCATAACCTCAGCAACCATGATTTTCACTGCACTGAGTTTTTGGTGTACTGCGGACTTCGATTTTGAATTATTATAGTTACCTAGTAATAGTGTTATCAATTTGTTGTATTATTGATTATCATTTATTTGTGTTATTGCACTATTGGGCTTGTCAAGCTGCAACAAATAAGTGTAATTGTTCCACCGATAAAGATGACATATGCATTATGTCTAATTAACCCGTTAATTTGCGACCAGATAAATCATGCGTTCGTATTAATGGCGATTCATTGACAGCACTAGAAAGGATACTACCCTAGGATTCAGATAACAAACATTCCTCATGTGTGACCTTCATTTGCCTGGAGTTGCAACAATATCCCTTTTCCCCTGCACCTCCGCGCTAACTTTCATCTGGCATGAAAGACATTCAGAGATTAATACCTTTGATTGATATTAATACCTTTGATATTGCAAAACATCTCTACCATGCACTGTAGATTGAATCTCCGGAACAGCTAATATCACGGAGTTATGGCGACAACATTATAGTACTTTATTCAACTATGTCCAAGGTGATTTGTATAGGGTACACAATATTGAGAGTAATGACTCAATGGTGATTATGTCACATGAGGTGCATCATGCCATGAAAAAGCTGTCCAACAACAAAGCAAGTGGCTTGGATCATATTTCTGCTGAACATCTTAATGTGTGTATGTGGATAGCATCTCTCCTTGTTATTTGTTTCACTAGCTTTATGATTCATGGCTTGTTACCAGACTCAATGTTGTCTGTTCTGTTAGTGCCGGCCATTAAGCTGGTAAAGTAGGCAGCCTAAATAATGACAGGCCCATAGCTTTAGCCAGCATATTGTCAAAAGTCTTAGAAAGAGTTCTGCTGGATAGAGTAAATGAGTTAGTTATCTCCACAGATAACCAGTTTGGTTTTAAAGCTAAACATGGCACTGACGTGCATATATGCCCTAAAGGAGATTGTGAACAAATATCGAAATAAAAACTCTTCAATTCTTATGTGTTTTATTGGTGCTTCCAAAGCCTTTGATTCGTGTTAATCACAGAAAGCTGTTTGTTAAAATGAGTCAAAGAGGGGTGCCTAAATACATTGTGAGAATTCTTGCTTACTGGTATGCCCACCAGACTATGCAATTAAAATGGGGCAATAGGGTCTCAGGTGTTAGATAAGAGGGAATGTTGCCCCCAGTCCCTTTTAATCTTTATATTGATGATCTGTCCAAACAATTGAAAGCCTGTCATACTTGGCGCATGATTGGTAATATTTTAGTGAACCATATTATGTATGCAGATGATATTGTGGCCTTTAGTCCATCTAGCACTGGTCTCCAGCAGCTCCTTACTATATGTTCTGTGTATGGTGTGGAACATGATATTAAATATAATGCTTGTAAGAGTGCTGTCATGATCTGTAGAACCAAAGAGGATAAATGTCTAAAATTTCCTGATTTTTAATTGTCTGACAATAATCTTAGCGTCTGTAATAAGGTAAAATATCTTGGGCATTTTATTACAGAACAAATTACAGATGATGGGGATATTTATAAGCAACGACGTATGCTGTATGTACAGATGAATATTCTCTTGCGTAAGTTTGGTGTGTGTACAGATGTGGTGAAGATGTCGCTGTTTAGAGCATATTGCACGCCACTCTATACTGCGCACCTGTGGTTGAACTACGGAAAGACAAGTTTGCGGAGACTACAGATGGCCTATAATGATGCCATGAGAACACTGCTAAGGAAACCTAGATGGTGTAGTGCTAGTAACATGTTTGTGGCTGCAGGAGTCAGTACTTTAGAAGCTATCCTAAAAAAATCATATGTATAAATTCATTTGCAGGATAAATGACTCTAAAAATGTAATTATCGTTGCCTTGTCAAACATAAGGTTTAGCACTACACGCTACGAATCCCAGTTGTGGAGACACTGGTATCGCTGTCTCGGTGTAGGACTGATTTTTCTTTTTTCTTATGGATTTTAAATCATGTATTGCAGTTTTTTTTTAAATATATAATTTATGATGCTTTTATAAGTGATATACTAAGATTTTATATGTATTTTATGATGTTTTTAAATGCAATGTATTTTTATGTAATGTTGTCCCTTGTCTGGACCTTGAGTCTGAAATAAAGTTTAAATATTGATATTGAATTGGTAACACCACTGTGGAAATGCATTTTATGATCAGTCGTACTATCGGATACATGCTCCACCTTTCCTGGGCCATCGGTGCCATCTCTGATTTGTTCTGTGCCTTTTCATACCTCTAGTTTCCCTTTCCCCTGACTCTCAGTCTGTAGAAGGGTCTTGACTCGAAATGTCATCCATTTCCTTTTCTCCAGAGATGTTTCTTGACACTGAGTTACTACAGCATTTTGTGTCTTTCCTTGAACTAATCAGTATCCTGATCAGATCAAATCGTAGCTCGAGTCATATGCAACGTGTTGTCTCATCTTCCATCCACTCATTCTTGAGTGAGGATATCCTTGCCAAAAACATGAAGGAATTATGGAAATTCCACAAATGCATTATCCTGGCACCAATTCCTAAGTTAGTCTACATCAGCAATTCTGGGATAAGGGCTGGGATGCACATCATGTCCAAACTATGCTTCTTTCCTTCCTTTCTACTTTAAGAAGCTTCAGCACATGTTCTCATTGAAAAATCAAATAGCTTTTTGTATTTATTTGATTCATACTGGAATGTGCATAATTCAATCTGAATGAAAAAACATTTTTCGAATGTAACACAATATACTGAAACAGGAAATCAGCATTATTCAAATTTACAGTTGCTCAATAAGGTAAACAACATTCAATTCCAAATTACATCTGAACTTTGTTAACGATAAGTGCATATATGGAAAAATTAAAGAAGGAAATTTGGTCTTCTCCTTATAACTTGTGGTTGGAATAGTGAACAAAATCTACATTTTGTAGCTACGTATACCATAAAGCCATAACTTTATACAAGTTAAACATATAGGTTGAGAAACTATTTTATATTACTCAACATGTAATATGGTGCAATTATTCCAAAGAACTGGAAAATGTATTTTTATTAAACAAATATGCTAACAGATTTCCCATGCTACTGCTCATGATGAACTGGATGTTTTATAAGAACAAGGAGTTATGCCAAGTAGTATTAACAGGGATATTGATTTATCAGCAAGAATGCCGAAGCATAATATTTAGTGGACGATTAGTGAGTTTGCTGAGTTTCCTCTCTTCTGCATGCTGACTCACCACCACTCGTAATTCAGCCAACAGCAGTGGCATCATCGGCAAAATTGTAGATGGCACTGGGGCTACACATTCATGGATGTAAAGAGTGTAGAGCAGGGGACTAAACATGCAGCCTTGAGGTGTATCCGTGTTAGTAGTCAGTGAGGATTGTTACCATTTCACATTGATCAAGGTCAACCGATGAGGATGTCAAAGATCCAGTTGCAAAGGGAGGTACGGAAGCTCTTCGCCATCCACTTAACCAGGGCTGTACTATTTGGTTTCTCTCTGTATGCAGGAAGAAGCACAGCCGAGTCATCTGATCTTTCCGAAATGAATGCAAGGGATGGAGCAAATTGGATAAAACTCATTCCACACTCAGATATGATCTTGAGCTTTCAATTCCACTTAAGAAAATTTCAAATTTAAAACTGGGCAGTATGTGTCCAAACCATGTTGGGCCACTGTTAAAAGAGAAGATATAAAGATGTACACTTGCGTCACAACAGGCATTGCAGGGAAGGCTTATTGCATGACCATTTCCATAGGAAAAGAGTAGATAATACAAAAAGATGGGTAAATGAACACAACTAAATACAACATCCTTATTTTTTTGATGCCTTTTTTCTATTTGTTTGAATTGTGCTTTGTTACCATAAATACTGAGCTATTGAATTGCATTGGCTGCTGGTTGAAAAGGAAAATTGTATTATTTCTGGGTGGGTACAAGGCAGACAAATGATTTACTGTATATCGTTCTGGAACATTTCAGTCTGCAGAGCTTTATTTATCAAATGTGGAGCCATGTTGTCTGTTTAATAAAGGCAATAGGCTTTCAGTAAGTGATACTACTGGTTTGGAAGAAGGTCTGAAATACTGTACTGGCTTGTATATTACTGATCAGTCTCTCAAAGCAATGTGGGCCAAAATGTTTTTAAAAATGCATTTAGCAATATGATGAAGCCATAAATTTAGGGGAAAAGCCTAAATTAATTGTTGTTCTACTTTTAAGGATTTTCAGTTTAAACATAATTTTAGCGCTTCAAAAGTTTGACTTTTCACAAAACTGATATAAAGATGGAGCTGGACAGTACAAAATGAAGACGCAAGCAAAATTTACTGGAGTAAAGCAAGTATTTTTCCACAGATCATCTTCTAGCAAAATAAATCATCTATCATCATCCAAACCAACAGAACACAATACTTACGAGGGCGTGGTAAGATAGTGAAAACAATATGTCTGAAATATCTTGCTGTGAAGTGTTGTCCCTACGAACTGCCACACAAATTCACTTCAACTATCACAAAAACAGTATATATCCCATCTGTGCTAATGCTAAGCTTGGAAAAAAGAACTGTACACTGTTATCAATCGTCTTGAAACAGTATCCCAAGGCCTTGCACATAATAGCTGGGGCGTTCAATCAGACTAACCTACAGTGAAGGAAGGAACTGCAAATGCTGGTATAAACCAAAAATAGACACAAAAAGCTGGAGGAATTCAGCGAGATAGGCAGCATCTCTGGAGAGAAGGAACAGGTGACGTTTCGGGTTGAGACCTAAAGAGTATGATACCAAATAACTATCAGCATGTCTCCTGTCCATCAGAACTTACACAATCTTTATTCGTGAAGGCTCAATTTGAAATCAATCTAATTGAAACAAAAACAGAAAGGTTACAAATTAACAAGTCACGCAGCAACTGTCAGGTAGAGAGAGATTTGGAGTGTTTTTTTTCCAGATTTATGACGTCCCAGTTATGATGCAACGGCATTAATGTGAAATATTGTCTTTGTTTCTCTGCCTAACTTGCTAAGCATTTCCATTATTTCTTTTTACTTGCATTTTCAAGCATCCTAGTGTTTTATTTTAACATGTTTACCATTTCTTAATTTTTCTCATTACCCAGCTATCTCTCACCAATTAGTTGCTCTCTGCTGCAAATTAGTTTATCATTCCCCTTTCTATTGCATCGAATCTCATTGCACATATTGCATATTGCAAATTCAAGATGGCGGACAGCGGGGGTGATGCGCCGTTGTGTATGGCCGCTCCTCCTGCTGTCCGTCCTTTCACCCTTTTTTATTTTTTATTTTTAGTCCTGTTCGTATGAAATGTTTATTGGAGGACTTCTTTTATGTGGTGGGTGGGGGTGGGGAAGGGGGAAACTATTTTAACCCCAGTTCTACCTGGTCGGAGATGCGGTTTTTCTCCGAACCGCATCTTCGTCCTCTCTGTGCGGCCTAGTCGAACTGGAGCAGCGCTCGTTTCCTGCGGGGACTGCAGCTTCGAGGGTTGTAGATGCTGGGAATCTACAAGGAGCGGGCGTTGCCTTACCGGGTCGCCTTGCGGTAAGCTCCGGGGCACTGTGACCGTCGACAGCACCGCGGAGCCTGGGATCCGAGATCGCCAGTGTCGGGGGTTCGGCCGGCGCGGCCTGTGAACTTTGGTCGTTGCAGTCTTCGGGGGGAAGCGGCCGGTGGGCCGAATCTGATGGACGAACGCCGATGGTCCAGCTTGCAGGAGGGCCTGAAGATACCGGGCTGGCTGAGGAGGCCAGATATAGGCCCCGACCTCGGGTGGACTATGAGGGGGAGAACTGGATATTTTTGGTGCCTTCCCTCACAGTGAATTCTGCTGTGGGGGGACGTTTCATGTTGATTTCTATAGTGTACTGTTTCTGTGTCTTTTTTCTTTTTCTCTTTTTTCTCTTTTTTTGATTTGTATGGATTTATTACATTGATCTGTTCAATTAATTTAATCAATCTCTGTAAAGCACTTTGGTTCAAATACTGGTTTTGTCGAAAAGTGCTATATAAATAAATATTATTATTATTATTATTATTATTATATGATGTTTCCACTCGTGGGAGAGTCTAGGACTAGAGGTTATAGCCTCAGAATTCAAGGACTTTCTTTAGGAAAGAGATGAGGAGGAATTTCTTCAGTCAGAGGGTGGTGAATCTGTGGAATTCCTTGCCACAGAAGGTTGTGGAGGCCAAGTCAATAGATGTTTTTAAGGCATAGATAGATTCTTGATTAGTACGGGTGTCAAGGATTATGGGAGGAGGCAGTAGGATAGGGTTAGGACAGCTTTTCTCAACCGGGGTTCCCCGGAACGTTAGGGTCCAGCGAGAGGCTGCTTGGGGCTGAGAGAAATAGTGATAAACTATACCAGGGTGGTCAAACTACCAGTCCGCGGGCCGGTTGCGGGGTCCAATCCGGCCCACTGGATGATGTCCCCAAAGCCAGAGCGGGTTGTAGCTGTCCCCGGTGCCGGATCGGGGAGCAGATGTCCCCGGTGTCGGGGCGTCCGGGCTCCTCGAGTCGCTGCTCGTGCGCGTGACCCGCCTCCCTAGTCAGCCACGGGCTCCTTATATGATGTGAGAGGCTGCGGCTGTGAGCTGCCAGCATTGTTACGACTCCTTGATTGACCCCCGGCTGATCAATCGAACCGTAGATACCACTCGGGAGGGGGGGGGGGGTGGGGGGTGGGGGGTTGGGTGGGGGGCAGGTCCGAACGCGGCGAGCGCCAGACAAACGGGCTGGCCATTAGGAAGGCCCAATAGGAGCAGAGACCGCCCTCTGGGCAGTCAGCTGTGGCTAATGAGGAGGGAGGGGGCAGGCGCTGAGCGGAGTTAGGTTGCGTGGTGCGGAGGGGCTGGGTGCTGGGCTTGAATAACAACATTGTAGCGGTGCGGGCTGCACGGTGGATACTTTTCTCTTTACAATGTCTGGATAAGCATGGTAGAGGAGAGAGCTCAGCTGGCAGCAAAGCGTCTCTGTTCTAGGCCCTTCCCAGTCTCCCAATCGTCCCAGAAACCCACACTGACCAGGAGAGGCCACAACCCAGAGACTCTCTTGAATGCCAGCGTTAAAATGGTGGTGGAGAAGTAGGCCTGACGAAACACCAATTTGTTTCATTAGGTCTACATTTGTGTCTGCTAATGTTTGATTTCAAATGATTTATTAATGGAAAGGGTGTGGCACCCAAGACAATCTTAGCCAAAATTGAATTGTTTTTTCTCTCTCTCATCACAACTTTTGTTGTAGCCTACGACTGTAAGTAAATACCAATCATAAAAGTAATGCTTGCTAAGCAATCTTCTTCATAAGAAACAAAATTCATAAAGTGAAACACTTTGTAGTTACAGCAGAGGCTGAGACACATGAGAGCAGGTTGTAAAGACAAAGGCAACGAAAACTGTGAGAGCACGTGCGCGTGCGTTCAGGCATGCACAACTGATCCGGCCCACATGAAGTTGCATTTTGCCCAATCAGGCCCGTAACCTAAAATGAGCTTCAAATTCCTGGGCATGCACATCTCTGAAGATCTTTCCTGGTTCGAGAACACTAATGCAATTATCAAGAAAGCTCATTAGCGCCTCTACTTCCTGAGAAGATTACGGAGAGTCGGTTTATCAAGGAGGACAAGGTTTACTACTTTTTGTAGTCTTTTCCTCTCCAGGATGCTCAAGTTGCCGAACCAAGCCACGATGCAACCGGTCAGCATGCTCTCTACTGTGCACCTGTATAAGTTAGAGAAACTTATACAGGTGCTCTAACTTATTTAACTTAACAAGTTTCTCTAACTTATACAGGTGCACAGTAGAGAGCATGCTGACCGGTTGCATCATGGCTTGGTTCGGCAACTTGAGCACCCTGGAGAGGAAAAGACTACAAAAAGTAGTAAACGCTGCCCAGTCCATCATCGGCTCTGACCTTCTTTCTATCGAGGGGATTTATCGCAGTCGCTGCCTCAAAAAGGCTGGCAGTATCATCAAAGACCCGCACCATCCTGGCCACACACTCATATCCCTGCTACCTTCAGGTAGAAGGTACAGGAGCCTGAAGACTGCAACAACCAGGTTCAGGAATAGCTACTTCCCCACAGAAGTCAGGCTATTAAACCTGGCTCGGACAAAACTCTGATGATTAATAACCAATTATCTGTTATTTGCACTTGATCAGTTTATTTATTCATGTGTGGAAATATTTATATTACGGTATATGGACACACTGATCTGTTTTGTAGTAAATGCCTTCTATATTCTGTTGTGCTGAAGCAAAGCAAGAATTTCATTGTCCTATCTGGGACACATGACAATAAACTCACTTGAACTTGAACTTCTGCAGTTGTACAGGGCCCTAGTGAGACCACACCTGTAGTATTGTGTGCAGTTTTGGTCTCCAAATTTGAGGAAGGACATTCTTACTATTGAGGGAGTGCAGCGTAGGTTCAAAAGGTTAATTCCCGGGATGGCGGGACTGTCATATGTTGATAGAATGGAGCGGCTGGCCTTGTATACTCTGGAATTTAGAAGGATGAGCGGGAATCTTATTGAAACATATAAGATTATGAAGGGTTTGGACACGCTAGAGGCAGGAAACATGTTCCGATGTTGGGGAAGTCCGGAACCAGGGGCCACAGTTTAAGAATAAGGGGTAAGCCATATAGAACAGAGATGAGGAAAAACTTTTTCTCACAGAGGGTTGTGAATCTGTGGAATTCTCCGTCTCAAAAGGCAGTGGAGGAAAATTCTCTGTATGCTTTCAAGTGAGAGTTAGATAGAGCTCTTAAGGATAGCGGCGTCAGGGTACATGGGGAGAAGGCAGAAACGGGGTACTGATTGTGGATAATCAGCCATGATCACATTGAATTGTGGTGCTGGCTCGAAGGGCCGAATGGCCTACTCCTGCACCTATTGTCTAACCCCTTTGTCCTCCTCTGTTGTTCTAAATTTCTCCCAGTCCCCCAGTTTTCTGCTTCCTCTGGCCAATTTATATGCCTTTTCCTTGGATTTAACACTCTCCTTAATTTCCGTCGTTAGCCACGGTTGAGACACCTTCCCTGTTTTATTTTTTCGCCAGACAGGGATGAACAATTTTTGGAGTACATCCATGCGGTCTTTAAATCTTTGCCATTGCATCTCCACCATCAACCATTTAAGTATCTATCCTAGCCAATTCCCATCTCATACCTTCAAAGTCTCTGAATTAACCATGTCACTTTCCATCCTAATGCAGAATTCCACCATATTATGGTCACTGTTGCCCAAGGGGCTTTGCACAACAAGATCACTAACTAATCCTTCCTCACTAGTAATTACACACTACCCAGTCTAGGATGTCCTGTCCTCTAGTCGGTTCTTCTACATATTGGTTTTAAAAACCATCCCATATACATTCCAGGAAATTCTCCTCCTCAGCGTTGCTACCAAATTGGTTGGCCCAATTTATATATAGATTAAAGTCACCCACGATAACAGATACACGAAGAATGAATGATTTTAAAAGAATTTTTGTAATTGGATGATTCTTTTTTATCACAAAGTCATAACAAGTAGGACTATTTTTGTGATATACATAATTTAGTTTAATATGAAACAAAATAGTATGACCTCCATATACTTAAGTGTGACTTGTATCACTGATTCCATTTGAACAGTAGACCAAATGAGTTGGTGACTTCAGTTTTTTTTAAATCCCTGAATATTCCATTCAAAACTTAATAAAACATATGTAATAGGCAAGATATTCCTTTACAGATTAAAGCATGCCTTGAAAGTTTCATCTTTTCGCTTTAAATTGCCCAATGATCCTGAACAAATCTATTTCCCAGAATTATTTCAGTGGAGAGAAAAATCAAAACAAAATTGTTCAAAATACAGAAACCTCAAAAATGTAAAGTATTTTTAATATTGGTTCATAAATCAAACACAGGGCAGTGAACATAGTCAAGTAGTAAACAGCATTTTTGTGGAGGTCTATTTTAAGGTGTTTTTAATGGGTTAAATTTAAAGTTGTAAAACCCAACTGTAAATCATTATTTTTTAGAGGCTTAGAAGCATAGAAACATAGAAACATAGAAATTAGGTGCAGGAGTAGGCCATTCGGCCCTTCGAGCCTGCACCGCCATTCAATATGATCATGGCTGATCATCCAACTCAGTATCCCGTACCTGCCTTTTCTCCATACCCTCTGATCCCCTTAGCCACAAGGGCCACATCTAACTCCCTCTTAAATATAGCCAATGAACTGGCCTCAACTACCCTGAGATTCACCACTCTCTGTGTGAAAAAAGTTCTCCTCATCTCGGTTTTAAAGGATTTCCCCCTTATCCTTAAGCTGTGACCCCTTGTCCTGGACTTCCCCAACATCGGGAACAATCTTCCTGCATCTAGCCTGTCCAACCCCTTAAGAATTTTGTAAGTTTCTATAAGATCCCCTCTCAATCTCCTAAATTCTAGAGAGTATAAACCAAGTCTATCCAGTCTTTCTTCATAAGACAGTCCTGACATCCCAGGAATCAGTCTGGTGAACCTTCTCTGCTTATTTTGCTAAAGCTGTTTTTAAACTAACAAATATGATGTTAACAATTTTAACAAATGTATTCATATTTATGTGAATAATGATTACCAGAAAAATTATGCAAGGTAAATAGCTACAATTATTCTCTAATCTACCAACTGATGACCAGATTTTACATTCTTTACTAGTATCAATACTGCTAATAGTTGCTTTTGATTTTCGGGTCTGAATTTAGTCCGGAATATCACTGCAGCAATTGACTAAAATCAATCATCCAAAGCAAATTAAACTTGGGTGCTTGGCATTTCAAGTTTTTGGAAAGAATAACAATTTTATAAGTCCTAGTAATAAGTTTTACCCGAGAAAACAAAATTAAAAAAATTTTGGGTCTCGACCCAAAACGTTGCCTATTTCCTTAGTTCCGTAGATGCTGCCTCATCTGCTGAGTTTTTCCACAGATTTTGTCTACCTTTGAAAGCTAAAGGAGGTTAGCACTGAAGCAAGAGATGCAAATCCACTTCCACTGAGTCACATGTCTCATGTCACTAGGAGAGCAGACACTTAATGTAAATTTAAAGGATTCATGTTTTAAGCCTCTATTCATTGAACAATTTAAAAAAAAAACATCCCTTTTCTTGCTAAGTCTAAAGTTTGGTGCTTAAGACCTACTAATAATTGGCCTTTATACTTGAAACTATATTTTGAACAAATATAAGCAGAACAAAACTGTGGTAATGTTCAATGGCAACCATGTGCTTTGAAAAATATATTACATCAAGAGAGCAGCTGAATGACAGGCTTGCCACAGTTCAATATCAGACACATTTAGCAAGAGAGATTGGGACAGTAATAATACATACAAAAATCCAAAAGCTCAAGATTGCACAGGGTTTAAGAGAAATCCAACCATGAGAGAGAACCAGAATTGGTGGGGAGGGTAATGGATGTAGACCAGTGATTGTTGGAAATTTAGGAGGTGGGGATACCTGATGGGAGAATTAGTGAGAGATCCTAGAAAGAGGTGGAGTATTTTCAGGTTAGCTTCTTGAGGAAACTGGCGTCCTGAGGGAACTGGCAAAAAATACTGCTGAAAAGCTGAATTTACCCAAGAGTTCCAGACTTTCACATTTCATTTTACCCATTTCCCAAAACCAAAAAAATCCAGCCAACTTGGATTAAAATGGAAATAATGGCATTTGGCCTCCTTAAAAGATTTCAACAACTAACATGCCTCCTGTTTTTGATTGAATTTGATTGTCTGACACTTGTCAAGTCCCCATTTCAAGTAGAGATGAGCAGTTTTGACAGGTTGTGTCAGAATTTAAGGTTTCTAACATATTAACTTCCTAGCAATTCTAAGCCCTTATTTTGAGGGGCAAAACTATCTATATTTGTTTTGATACTTCCCACAACTTCAAATTTCCCCTACAAATTGCTTAACAAGGGACTAAACGAGCACTCATTGTCCTAGATGGTTTTATTGGTGATTTTAAATATCCAGTTTATCTTGTGGGAATAATATACACAGGAAAAAAAGGTCAGATGATAAAAAAAACCATTATGCTTTTCTCTTCATTGCATATTCTTGGTTCAGAAAAAAAGATTCATATGGTTGAGAGAAGAAACAATGATTGGCATTATAGAGGGAAATAATCTAATGATGGGACTATTGTAACTCACAAGTTTTTACAATTCCACGCATGGATTTGCCATGCCTTAAGTTTATTTCATACCATGTTTCTTTTTTGATTTAATTGCTTCACTGAATTATTATTTGAAGCCGTTGGCATAACATTTATCTTGTCTGGAGATTATTCAAACACAATTAATTGGTTCATTTAAGTGTGTCAATGTATACCCATTTTACCCATGTATACCCAGTGCTTTAAGGCGCAACTTGTGGATTCACATCTTTTCACTGTACCTCGGTACACGTGACAATCAACTAAACTCAACACTCCATGAGACCTGACCATAAGAATGTAGACTGACATTCACTGCATGTCAGAGGCACAATCTTCAATTGGTTCCCACATAATTTCTGATGTGCATTTAAGAGAACCTATGGCATCACTCAAGAAGAGGAGGCGTATGAGGCCTCATGTCCCAGCCGATATTTTTTCCTCAACCAGCATCGCAACAAACTATGTGACCATTATCATGTTATTAAATGCGGGAACCTTCTGTGAACAAACTGGTTGCCACATTTTACTCACAACAGTGCTCACAGTTCAAAACTACTTTATTAGTTGTAAGGTATGCAGAGGCCATGGGAGAAAGTTTGTTTTTTAAAAAATAATAATTAGACGTTGGCAAACAATCAGCCATTTGCCATCCAAAGCATCTGAAATCCCACCAGAAGAAATTATTTATTTGACAAATTACACAGATGTCAAGGTAAAAATGGCACACAAAATATTTCATTCTGACTAGCTAAATCTATGTACACTGCATGAGAGGCAACAGATATATAAAGGTTACAAACAAGATATTATTGACTGTTTACTGAAACGTTGTTTAAAAAAATCCTAATCACTTTAAGCTGTGCAGTATGTAAGTGTGGTTTGTGTTGTGTGGTCCTCTTTTTACTGCTTTTGGCCAAAGCTTATTGCAGAACAGTGAACAGTTCTAGTTCCAAGGAATTTTGCAAAAAAATTGTCAGAGTAGAATAAAAGCTCCTCTGTTTAGTACTTAGGAATGTAGCAACTAATTTTATCCTTGCACTTTCTGGCAGTTTCCAACCCCACCATTCCCTCAATCCACCCTTAAAAAAATCCCATGGGAATATTAAATCTCTGTACTGATCTATCCTTCGAAGCACCTTGCATCCATGTGAAATATCCATTTACTGACAATAGTTGGCAATACTATAATGATATATACGTTGCAACTTGTGTAACTACCTTTGAGAGAAATTCAAAAATATCAGGAAAGTTGGATGACTATGGTAACAATTTTAGGCTAGGCTATGCAAATAAAAGTGGATATAGGGTGATAGCAGTCATAATGTAAGTTGTTTAAATAACTGAAAAAATCAAGGAAAAACTGAATATTTAAATTAAATGCAATGGATACAGCAAAACATAAGGGTAAAATTAAAGGTAGGAAAAGCTAGACAGACAGCAGGATAGAGCATAAAATAGAGAAGTCCTGAAGATGAAGGCAGAAGTTAATGAACCCATTTGTAAGGCAAAAAAGAACCCAGAAATTGAATAATGAAGAAACAGAAAACAAAATTGTAAAACATTTTTCAAACACAAATAAAAAATTGATGTAGAGATGGAAAAAGGCCAATAAGGATTTCTCAGGATAAGATCACAGGTAGAAAAAATAACAGGCAGAAATATTCAATATTTATTTTGCTTCAGCAATTACAAATAGATACGTCATCAAAAACTCCATTTGAAATTAAGAGTGGAGAAATAGAAAAAACTCAGGATAAAATCCCTCGCTCCAGATGTGGATATTTTAAAAGAATCTTGGTAGGAGCTAGCAGAGGCATAACTATGTGTTTAATAACTTGTTTGAAAGATGTGTAGTGTCAGATGATAAGCAGATAAAGTATATCCAGGGAATAGTGCAGAGAACAATCAGAGTGGGGTACTGTGGGAAATCACAGCCTATATTAAGTTGGGTTGGTTTAGTTTAGTTTAGAGATACAGTGCAGAAACAGGCCTTTCGGCCCACCAAGTCCGCACACCAACCAGCGGTCCCTGCACAATAGCACTATCCTACACTAGGGACAATTTTTACATTTATACCAAGCCAATTAACCTGCAAACCTGTACGTCTTTGGAGTGTGAGAGGAAACTGAAGTTCTCTGAGAAAACCCACGCAGATGTGGGGGAGAACATACAAACATCGTAGACAGCACCCGTCTCCAGAATCAAACCTAGGTCTCTGGTGCTGTAAGCGGTGTAAGGCAGCAACACTACCGTTGCGCCACCATGCCGCCCTCAAAAAACCCCCATAAAATCAAATTAAAAAATCAATTTCTAACTTTGTGCATGTCCCCAAATTGGGTGAGGAAGAGCAGGATGACACAGTCAATATCACAGCACTTCACATTCATAAGCTTGTGGAATAGGCATCGACTGAAATTAATTTCAGCCCAGAAAATAATAATCATATTCTCAGAACAATTGGAAGCAAAGTAAGGTCACATATCATTGGAAAATAAGTATCTAATTGGGTAGAGGGCAATAGGATCTTGGAGAGTAAATATACCTATCATGCAGTGTCATCATTATAACTAAGCATGTCTTTATTCCTGGAAAAATGGAAAGCAGATAAATTAGGCTAAACTTTGATCACAACTCAGCGAGATAGAACATGATTGGGATCTTAACTTGACATCATGACACATTGGAGTGCATTCCAGAAATGCACCATCATGGAAGAATGAAAAAGCTGGAAGAAAAGGCTATGGGATAATGAAATGAAGAATTAAAATGACTGAAGACACAAAATGTAGGAAAAAGCAAACTTGAAGCCTTCAATATGAAACAGTCACCAAGACATCAAACAGTGCAAATAAGCCAGATTTTGGAGATGATTCAAGAAAAAACTAGATAAATGAAGGTGCAAGGACAAAGGAGGATATTGCTAAAAGAATTAGATCAAAAGATAGCTGGAAGCTCACCTGGAGCCAAAAGGCTTGCTTGGATAGGGGAGAATGCGTGGATAGGGGAGAACCAGTGGATGTGGTGTATCTGGACTTCCAGAAGGCTTTCGACAAGGTCCCACATAAGAGATTAGTATACAAACTTAAAGCACATGGCATTGGGGGTTCAGTATTGATGTGGATAGAGAACTGGCTGGCAAACAGGAAGCAAAGAGTAGGAGTAAACGGGTCCTTTTCACAATGGCAGGCAGTGACTAGTGGGGTACCGCAAGGCTCAGTACTGGGACCCCAGCTATTTACAATATATATTAATGATCTGGATGAGGGAATTGAAGGCAATATCTCCAAGTTTGCGGATGACACTAAGCTGGGGGGCAGTGTTAGGTGTGAGGAGGATGCTAGGAGACTGCAAGGTGACTTGGATAGGCTGGGTGAGTGGGCAAATGTTTGGCAGATGCAGTTTAATGTGGATAAATGTGAGGTTATCCATTTTGGTGGCAAAAACGGGAAAGCAGATTATTATTTAAACGGTGGCCAATTGGGAGAGGGGGAGATGCTGCGAGGCCTGGGGTTCATGGTAAACAAGTCATTGAAGGTAGGAAGGAAGTGGCAGCAGGCAGTAAAGAAAGCGAATGGCATGTTGGCTTTCATAGCAAGAGGATTTGAGTATAGGAGCAGGGAGGTTCTACTGCAGTTGTATAGGGTCTTGGTGAGACCACACCTGGAGTATTGCGTGCAGTTTTGGTCTCCAAATCTGAGGAAGGACATTATTGCCATAGAGGGAGTGCAGAGAAGGTTCACCAGACTGATTCCTGGGATGTCAGGACTGTCTTATGAAGAAAGACTGGATAGACTTGGTTTATACTCTCTAGAGTTTAGGAGATTGAGAGGGGATCTTATAGAAACTTACAAAATTCTTAAGGGGTTGGACAGGCTAGATGCAGGAAGATTGTTTCCGATGTTGGGGAAGTCCAGGACAAGGGGTCACAGCTTAAGGATAAGGGGGAAATCCTTTAAAACCGAGATGAGGAGAACTTTTTTCACACAGAGAGTGGTGAATCTCTGGAACTCTCTGCCACAGAGGGTAGTTGAGGCCAGTTCATTGGCTATATTTAAGAGGGAGTTAGATGTGGCCCTTGTGGCCAAGGGGATCAGAGGGTATGGAGAAAAGGCAGGTACGGGATACTGAGTTGGATGATCAGCCATGATCATATTGAATGGCGGTGCAGGCTCGAAGGGCCGAATGGCCTACTCCTGCACCTAATTTCTATGTTTCTATGTTTCTATCCTGTGCAGGGTATTTAATGTTCAATATAGCAAATGCAGAGAAGTGTACCCCATTCATCATGGGGTGCACCTGGTTTTACAAATCTAATTTCAAAAATATATTGTCACAATATGTTTTTGTTTTTGATGAGAGTCCAAACTAATTTGTTTACAGTCATGTCCCATTTTAGTAAATTTTGGTCTTTTCAGCTTTAGGCTTGTTTTTCTTTTTGTGCTTCTGTTTCTTTTTGCTGAACTGAGTGTTGGCTTTAAGGCAATAAGCAATTTTTCTGAAAAGGCACGAATCCCAACCACACTACTAAACATCTGTTTTCACAAATTACCCTTTCTGATATCTGCTTCGTAAATATGTGGTAATTCATGGACAGTCTGCTTTATTGTAGACAATCTCTAATAACTATCCCATGGGAGAAATTCAAACTTGGGCCTTATGGCTAAACTCTATACAATATCAGCTGCCAGTTATACCACATTCATACGATCAGCTCAATTGACATCAACGGAAATGACAGATAGAATAAATCTCAGGTAATATTCCGAAGATAGACATAAAATGCTGGAGTAACTCAGCGGGACATGCAGCATCTCTGGAGAGAAGGAATGGGTGACATTGCTGGTCAAGACCCTTCTTCAGACTGTTGGTTGAGGGGAAGGTGACAACGAGGCACACAAACAGCCAAACTAATCAGGAGACAGTGAAACTAGTTGGAGAACTACGGTGGGGGAGGGACGGAGAGGGAAAGCAAGGGTTACTTGATGTTAGAGCAATCAATATTCATTCTGCTGGGTTGTAAGCTGGCCAAGTGAAATATGAGGTGCTGTTCCTTCAATTTGCTTTGGGCCTCACTCTGACAGTGGAGGAGGCCCAGGCAGAAAGGTCAGTATGGGAATGCGTAGGGGAGTTAAAGTGTTTAACAACCGGGAGATTGCGTACGCCTTGCGGACTGAGAGGAGGTATTCAGCGAATCGATCACTGAGCCTGCACTTGGTCTCGCTGATATATCCACACTTTGAACAGCGGATAGAGTAGATGAGGTTGGAGGAGGTGCAAGTCAACCTCTGCCTCACCTGGAAGTACTGCCGGGGTCCTTGGACGGAGTCGAGGGAGGATGTATAGGGGCAGGCGTTGCATCGCCTGTGGTTGCAAGGCGAGGACTGGGGGCCTCTGTTCTTGTTGCAACTAGATGGAGGGGGAACAAGAGTGGAGCTGCGGGATACCAAGGAGACCCGTGTGAGGGCCTCATCTATGATGGAAGACGGGAAAGAATGAGGACATCTCAGATGTTCTGATATGGAACATCTCATCTTGGGTGCAGCGACAGCACAGCCAGAGGAATTGGGAGTAGGGGACAGATATTTTGCAGGAGGCAGGGTGGGAAGAAGTGTGGTCTAGATAGCTGTGGGCGTCAGTAGGTTTACAATAGGTTTATAATTGATAGTCTATCTCCTATGATAGAGACAGTGATATCAAGAAACGGAAGGGAAATTTTGGAGATGGTACAAATGAATTTAAGTGCAGGATGGAAATTGGTAATGAATTTAATGAAGTCCATGAGTTCTGCACAGGTGCAGGAGGTAGTCCCAAAGCAGTTGTCAATGTAACGGAGATTGGGGATAGGGCTAGTGTGCGCCTGGAACAGAGATTATTCAACATACCCTACAAAGAAGCAGGTATAGCTGGAGCCCAAACGAGTGCTCATGGATTTGGAGTAAGTGGGAGTAGTCGAAGGAGAAGTTGGTGAGAGTAAGGACCAGCTCCGTTGGTGGAGGAGAGTACTGGTAGGGGGATATTAGCTGGTTCTCCGGTTGAGGTCGGCTTTAAGGCCTCATTGGTGGGGGTGTAGCGACTGAATTTACCATTCCTGCAGTTTTTATCACTAGCAGCTCGAAATGTCCACACCCATCGGCTCGCATATTATCAGACAAAACCTCAACATGTTTGTTCCAATCTTTTCAAATTGCTTAGCATTTTCAAACTAAGTATTTTTAAACATACACTAGGAGAACTTAAGATAATGTTCAAATTTTCTTCCATCAGTCTCTATTGCATGATGAAGCCATGAATTGAGAAACTGCAATAGAATCAAATGCTTTTGGCCAAGCTTCAAAATTTAAAGTAAAACCTTGTTTTAAATGTGTATTAAGCACTCCCCCGTGATACCACCACCCCTATTGTTTTCAGTACTTACCCCATTAATACCTCCACCAAACCCATGTAACATCTGTCCACCCTAACACCAAAGATTCCTTCCATAAAGCTATTTTCATCCTTTAGTTAAATTTGGTTCTTTTTACTGCTATATTTCCAAATGTCTTCATTGAAATAATTATATATTTTTTTCCTGTGAGATAACCCTCAAAGTGCATTGAATACATTAATGCTCAGTGTCGAAAGTATGATTGTTAAGTACAATGTAGGATGTAAAATTGCAGCTCAGTTGTTGAAATAAATGATTAATATTACACAAATTTTCAATTGAGCAGCCGTACCTAGCTTAATTATACTCTGAATGTACCCACTTCTCCCAAAATGGCTGAATTATGTGTTTTTATGACATTATCAAGGATTCCAACCCCAATGCCATAGTTTTGTACTGTAAAGATCATCTCCAGTACAAATATCTACACTTCAAAAAGATCCTAAACCTGATTGCTTGCGCATTTAAGATTCTCACTGAAACCGATGAGTTTCCATGCAATGTCAGATTAAAACATATTTGGGTAACTACAACACTGTTCTTTAATGTTTTATAAGGTAGGCTTATTTACATAATTTCCAATATTTCTCATACCTTGTCTCAACATAGGAAGCTAGTTGGCTCATTGTGTCTATGCTGGGTGTCAGAACAATTGTATCAATCCATTTCAAGTTATTTTCCTGTAACTATTCGCTCCCCATGCCTTTAAACTCCATCCTGATTCTCCTACCACCACATACACCATTTTATTTATTATTTATTTATGTTTTTTGGTTACTTCATACACATTACTTGTACGGGTATATCAGTTGTTGTATATGTCTGTATGCATCTCTAAAAATTGTCTGGGATATTATTATTATTAATTAATTAATTATTAAACATGGAAGAAAGGTTTAGGGAGAAGGGATGAGATTAAATAAGTTATTCTTCTTCTCACTCCTTTTCGAGCTTGTAAAGAAAAAGTGTTGGGCATTTAAATTTTGCTTTATGCTTTTCATTGCTTTGCAAATATTGCCTGGAATGTCCAATTGTTTGACTATTTCGATTTTGTTGTTGTTATTTATTCCTATTTATGTGTTTACTTGTTAGAAACAAATAAATAAACTAAACTAAATACACCATGGGAAATGTATAACGTAAGGGTAATTTCCACTGACTGGTTAGCACAGAACAAAGCTTTTCACTGTCCCTCGATACACATGACAATAAACTAAACTAAAACCACGATAGACACAAAATCCTGGAGTAACTCAATGGGACAGGCAGCATCTCCGGATAAAAGCAATGGGTGACGTTTCGAGTCGAGACCCTTCTTCAGACTTTTTCCAGAGATGCTGCCTGTCCCGCTGAGTTACTCCAGCATTTTGTGTCTATCTTCAGTTTAAACCAGCATCTACCGTTCCTTCCTAAACTAAAACTAAACTAGTTGCAAATTAACCCACCAAGCAGCATGTCATTAGTGAATGGAAGGAAACAGGGAAAAAAATCCGCACTCACATGGAGAACTTGCAAATTCCCGACAGCATCTGAGGTAAGAACAAACCAGGTTGCTGGAGCTGTGAGGCAGCATTTCCTGCAGCATCATCATTACTGACTGACAAAGATCAGTTCCTGTAATCCAATTAAATTAACTCTGAACTAAGCAATTCAATCTCTGTGAATCCACTTTTGTATTTCCAAAATTATTTCTAGATCAAATGGGACTTTAAATGGAGTAATAATATGGAATTTGGTAGCAAAGCAGAGACAGGCAAGGAGGGTTTAATGCAAGCTGAGATTTATGAAGCAGATTCACTTGGAAGTAACATGCATGAATAAATGTTCCAGCTCCAAAGACGTAAAAACAGACAACATTGCAGGGCTACAAATGGGCAAATCTTGTGATGGACGGGAGATGGACGAAAACAGTCTTGGAATATTAAGATTACTAACAGCACACATCTTAAATGAGTCAGCAGTGGGTGACGGGGATACAATAAGTAGTGAATTTTTGGCATGAGCAGAAAAATTGTAGCTTTGAGCTTGTCAATGTTTCACTGGCATTGTCAGCTCATTCAAATGTGAATCAATGAATGACACAGTAGAGCAGAACAAAATTTGGTCTATCAATAATTTGGTAAAACTTTCCAATTAAACTATTCTCCTGCTCACGTTGTAATTTATTAATCTTACAAGTATTTCTCTTTTTGTTATTCTTCTTCCCGATGTCATACATATATTCTTAGGACACAGGAGGTGGCGAGAGAGCAGTAGTGGAGACAGAGGGTGAGAGAGATGGGCAATATCACCACACGTGGAATCTGCTTCTCTCTTTGCATGATGCTACCATAGAGCAAACCGAAGATGGGAGATCAAGACTAAAAACACAGCTGGTCATTTGCTGAGATGAAGTATGAAGCAAAAGTGAAACCATGTTTGGGAAGTGCCACTCGGCCAGACAATGGATGAGATATGTTCAAATGGTGTAGTGTGACTAAAAGCGTCATTTGTGTCATTTAAAGTTGAAAATGAAGAAAGATAATACACCCGCAATACAAACACAGCCACTGGATATATTTATGCTGACATTGGGTAGGATTGTTTCATTGCAATGCATAGGAATATAAACCTATGTTGGTAGCTTCAAACATGTTGTCGAGTGAAAGATAAAGGTTCATATAAATGAATAATATATACAAATCCTATTGAAGAGAAGGAAACATGTGCCCTACCATGGGATGGTATATTAATCGCTCTTGAATTTTCTAGAAAACACGTGCTCATAGGTCCTCTAATTACTGTCTTAAATAAACTGAAATGAATGAACCAGTAGAAAGCACCATAACAAAATTAGCTCTGACCTGATTTGTGTATCCCTGCGAGCACTGGGTCTTCCAACTGCAAGCACAAACCCCGTTCCTGTTAGAATAAAGGGCAAGGATGCCAGTTGTAGAGAACTTTAGATGACAAGAGATGTTGAGGCCCTAGCCAAGAAAAAGGAGTATATCACTGGTTGCAGCACAGCCTGGTTCAGAAGCTTGAACACCCAGGAACGAAAGAGACTGCAGAGTGTGTTAGCCACTGTCCAGTCCCAATTGGGTACCAACCTTTCCACAACAAAGCGCACTGTCTTTAAAAGGTAACCAATGTCAAAGACTCCAGACCACCCTGGTCATGTTCTCAGTTAGCTCCTACCATCAGGAAGGTGGTACAGGAATATGAAAAGCATGAACTCCAGGTTCAAGAACAGCTTCTTCCTAGAAGCCAACAGGCTGTTGAACATGACAACTCAGCAACTATTACCTGTAATGGATAGCATCCTGGATTGCACTATGGACTTTTTTTCTGCACTATTTATGGTTACCTACTATTATGGTTATTAATTTAATGTAGTTTTGAAATAATTACATTTTCTGTGTTATTGCATTTAGCAACAACAAGAAAGAATTTCATTGTTCCGTTGTCAGTACATATAACAATTAAATATTCTTGACTCTTACGGCATATGTAGGGATAGGCAAAATATGAAGGGAGGGACTACAGACGCTGGTTTAAATGACAGACAGACAATACAGACATAAAAGGCTGGAGTAACTCAGCGGGGTCAGGCCGTATCTCTGGAAAAAAGGAATAGCTAACGTTTCGGGTCGAGATCCGCTCAGGCAGCTGGGATCAAGTAAATCCTTGATACGGAGTGTTTGAGTATACTCAAGAGGGCATGCTCAGTGGGGCATGTAGGAGTATACTTAAGAGAGAAATCATGAGAGCAAAAAGGTGATACAAGGTATCTTTTTTAGGTCAGCTATAGGAGAATCTAGAAATTATACGTATATTAAAGGCAAATGAGTAACTAGGGAGAGAAAAGTGCTCCTTAAAACATCACTAAAGGTGTCTAAATGTGGAGTCACAGTTGATGGTCGAATGGTTAATTTAATATTTTTCATCTTTATTTACCATGGAGAAAGACATCGATGTGAGGAAACTCAGGGAAAATAATAGTGATGTCTTGGAGATGCCACATACAAAAGAAGTGCCGGAAGTCTTACAATGCATAAAGATAGATAAATCTCTGGTCCCATTTCCCATGTATTCTTGGGTATTGAAAGATACAAGGGAAGAAATTGCAGGGCATCTGGCTGAGATATTTGTATCATCGATAGCCAGAGGTGAAGTGTTGGAAGACTAATGAGGGTGGCAATTGTGCGCATTATAATAACCTTCCCACCACTGAGGCTCACCTTCCTGTGGTCCCCAGGGTCTAACTTTCTCAAATAGAGGCACACATTAGAATTTTCTCCAATAACCGTTATTGGGAAAAATTCTGAGAGAGAGGATCTATATGCATTTGGCCAAGTAAGGCCCGGTTAGGGATAGTCAACATGGCTTTATGCGTGGAAAATCGTGACAAATGAATTTGATTTTATTGAAATGGTAACCAAGAACATTGCAGGGGTAATATGGTAAAATTTTGTACATGTTGTTTAGCACGGCCTTTGACAAGATAGTGGAGTGATCTGGAATCACATGGGATCTAGATCAAGTTAGCTAATTGGATACAACATTGTTTAGTTTAGTGATACAGCGCAGAAACAGGCCCTTCGGACCACAAAGTCCATGCCAACCAGCGATCCCAGCACATTAACACTACCCTACACACACTATGGACAATTTTACATTTACCAAGCCAATTAGCCTACCAACCTGTACGTCTTTGGAGTGCGGGAGGAAACCGAACATCTCGGAGAAACCCCACGCAGGTCACGGGGAGAACGTACAAACTCAGTACAGACAAGCACCCATAGTCGGGATCGAACCCAGGTCTCTGGCGCTGCAAGGCAGTGACTCTACCACAAGTCACCATGTCACGTTAAATGGCATTATTTTATCTGCCTCCACCACTGCCCTCCAGGCACTCACCACTCTGTGTGGACACCTGGCCCCGCATATCTCCTTGATAGTTTACCCTTCTCGCCTTAAAGCTAACCCTCGTCTTTGACATTTCCACCCACGGAAACCATTTGTTGCTGTCGATTCTTTTTTGTGCCTCCCATGATTTTATATACTTCTACCATTTTCCTCTCAACCTCCGATGTTTCAGAAGAGCTAATGTCCGCATCATCCAGGACCTTTTAATCATTTATATTGGGGCTCATTCTAACAGTTGCAGAAGGCCTCCGACAGAGGTTCGAGTGGAAGTGGATTAAGAATTAAAGTGTAGGAAGGAACTGCAGATGCTGGTTCAAACCGAAGATAGACACAAAAAGCTGGAGCAACTCAGCAGGACAGGCAGCATCCCTGGAGAGAAGGAACGGGTGACGCCTTGGGTCGAGACCTTGTCTTAAAGGTAGGAAACAGGTTGCATTAGCAGAGGGTTTTTTTCACTGGTGATCTGTTACAAGTGGTGTTCCACAGTAATCAGTGCTGAGTTTGTGGATAACACTAAAATTGATAGAGGAAAATGGACAGTGAAGGTGGTTATAACAAGATTTTGATTAACGTGTTTTGTAAGACAAACCAGGATAGGGCTTACACAGTAAATAGAATATTAGAGAGTCAAAGTCGTACAGCACAGAAACAGACCCTTCAGCTAAACTTGTCCATGCCGACCAAGATACCCCATCTAAGCTAGTCCCATTTAGTCGTGTTTGGCGCATATCCACCCTTTCTATCCATGTACCTGTTCAAGTGTCTTTTAAATATATAGTGAAATAATTTCCCCTTGGGTTTCTATTAAACTTTTCCCCTCTCACCTTAAACCTGTCCTCTGGTTCTTAATTCCTACCCTGGATAAAAGACTTTGTGCATTCACCTTATAACCCTCAGATGTTATACATCTCTACAAGATCACACCTCAGCATCCTGCACTCCAAGGAATAAAGTCCTAGACGGCCTAACTTCCTGCTGTAGCTCAGGCCCTCGAGTCCTGGCAACATCCTTATATATCTTATCCGCACCCTTTCCAGCTTAATGACATCCTTGCGAGATCAGGGTAACCAAAACTCAACACAATGCTTCATATGCAGTCTCACCAACATCTTGTATAATTGCAACATAACGTCCAAACTCTACACTTTATACCCTGATTAAATGGTAGGGCCCAGGGAGTGTTGTGGAGCAAAGGGACCTTGGGTGCAGCTACATAGTTCCATGAAAATGACAGCACGGGTAGACAGGGCTGTGAAGGTGTTTAGCATGCTTGCCAGTGCTTACCAGTCAGGGTATTGTGTATAAGAGTTGTGCTGTCATATTACAGCAATAGAAGATGCTGGCAAGGCCACATTTGGAGTATTGAGTACAAATTCTGGTCAACCTGGTATTGGAAGGATGTAATTAAACTGGAAAGGATGCAAAAAAGATTTACAAAGATGTTACTGAATCTGAGGGGTTTAAGTTATAAGGAAAGGCTACATAAACGACTGTTTCCCCCAGAGTGCAGGAGTCTAAAAGGTAAGCTTAGAGGTTCATAAATTCATGTAGGCCATTGATATGGCAAATAGCTGCAGTCTTGTCCCCAGGTAGAGGAGTCTAAACCTAGCGGGCATAGGTTTAAGGTGAAAGGGGAATGATTTATAAGGACTCGAAGGAGAACATTTTCACACCGAGGGTGGTATGTGTATAGAGTGCGCTGCCAGAGGAAATAGTAGAGGTGATTATCATGACAACATTTAAAATATACTTTAATACGAAAGGTTTGCATTAAATTAAGGCAACAACTGGCAAATATGACTGGTTCAGTTGGACAACTTGGTCAGCAGGGATGAGTTGAGTTGAAGGGCCAGTTTCCATGACTGACTAAATCAGACTGATTTACTTGCTGTTAAAACTCTGACATTCAGAAAGAAAACTTACAAATTAAAATCTAAAATATTAAATATTATAAAATATATTTGTTAATCGAATTATTTCAAATATATATGTAAATTACTTGTAACAGACTTCCCTCCCTGGCAGCCATTCATCCTCATTGAAAAATGAGATGCTGAACTTGCATCAGTTTGGGTAGATTACCCAAAGCAGTTGCTTGGAAACTGCCGCAAATTGGCCATCCACCACTACGTTCCATGACAAGTCCAAAATTAGAGTGTAGCAGGACTAACAGAGGTGAAGACCTGACAAAATATCCATGGTTTCCACACTACGCAAGAACCTCAGACTTTTTGATTGTTCCATGTGTAATGCTGGCAATTCTGTGAGGATTACTGAGGTTCCTTGCAAACCGATCAGCATTAATCACATTTGATAAAGCCACTCATATTATAAACTGGACTACTGTTCTAATGAGAACGGGAATCTACTTTTTTTCCATAATTTAATTTAATATTTCTAAAAGAAAGCAAGCTTGAAATGATTTCTCATCTGTACCATATCAAATGACTTTGATTCAAAGCACAATCTGAAGAACTAAACACTGCCAGATGCTCTACTTTAATTATTACCATCAAACCAGTAATGCTCCAGCAAAAAGTCGTCAACATCATACCTACCTACAAGAAGCAATCATGTTCTGAACCCTGTAACTACTGTGTAGAATTCCTTTTGATATTGTTCCAAAGTTCAAGAAAGTCTCAGTAAACAAGTGGATTGTCATGACAAGAATCACTAAAATTCATTTTTATGGCACTGTCTTTTCACACGACACTCCCATAACTTTTTAATGATTATGATAAATACTACATTTTAGTAGTAGGAGTACAACTACCACGGAAAATTAAATAATGCTGAAATCTTTTATTTAATTTAAATATTCCATAAAGAAAATGTGAACTTAGGTACACTTGCTCTCCAACAGACAAATAACCTATTGCACTTGAAGCAACAGTAGAATAACCAAAATAAATTAACTACTAGTTGTGGGAATTGCAAACTTCCTTTCTTCCCAATATCTGCGCCAATCAACAAAGTTCAGTGAAGATCTCACTTTCCAAAGAGTTTACTTCTTACAGTTAGAATGTAACATAGAAACACCAAGACAAGGTTAGGTCTTGACTTTAGTTCTATAACTTGGGTGTCTATAGACTATGGTGAAGATTAGCAACAGATTACAGAGGAAGGAACTCAACTGTCCGTTTAATGACTGGATCATTTCACCTTTTTAGACAACCATTTTAGACCCTTTCAGACTGAAGAAGGATCTCGACCCGAAACGTTCCTTTTTATCGAGAGATGCTGCCTGTCTTGCTGAATTACTTCAGCATTTTATGTTTATTTTGTGTTTGTGATGGGAAAGCAGAAAAGCACCGGCATTAGAAATTTGCATTTTAATTGTATATAATAAAGTACAGTTTAAAATATACTGTACAGCGGACAAAATTCAATTTAAACTTCTATTTAGAAAGAACAGGGGCAAAATGTATACATTCAGAACAGTCTAATATTCATCTTGTTTTCCAAATTAAGCATACTGGTGGAAAAATGTCCTGTCTAAAATCATCTGACCATCGGAGGGAGATTGAAACTCGCCAGCAAAGGGTTAGTCCTGCACAGCAATAACCACAATCTCTTATCCATCTCTGTCTCAAAAATAAAACATAATAAACCATTGCCACGGTCCCATTTTCAACTCTTCTAATTGCAGCCGGTCACCACCACTGATTCATAAAAATGTGAAACATAATGAGGAAGTGAGGGGGAAAAAACTGAGCATAAACCAGACAATTTGGGTAAGTCAAACATGACAACACAGAAACAGGGATTGTTTTGTCAATTACAGAACTGTCTGAAGTTTCTTCCTCTCCATTTGCTAAGTCATTTGTCTGTACTTTGGTCAAAAATGGTCCATTACCTTATTTACCCAAAGTTATTCTCACGCACATCCAGCTACTTCCTTTTTGAGAAAACTGATTCCCAGAATCAAGAGAATCAACTTATTTATTTTATGCTAATAACACAATAAATACAGACATAATAATTTCCTGGTTCTTCTCAATTTCTTTCAAACTTTAAAGCTTAATTCCTACGAGTTTCTTTCCACGAGCATCAAGAACTGGAATTTTTTTAACAAATTAAATTAACTGCGTTATTTTTTATTGGGTTAGGTGGCAAGAATTTAGACAATGTAGGAATTTATAGAATTGTACAATTATTGCAACAAAGGCATTGGTTACAAACTCTACTTACAGTATATTTCACAACAGCATTTCAATCAAACTTTTAAAATGTTAAGTTATTACCAAAATGTATTTCTATTATTTTAACACTAGAAATAGTTAGTACCTGAAAGAAAATTTATCATCTCTGCCACTAAAGATTCAAAGGATTAATTTTGCATCCTGTAATTCAGAAATAGATGATACAGATATGTATATACATATGTCTCGATACAGATATAAACACAGTCCCTTATCTTTGTGGATGCAAGTTCATTCCCATGGTGCAGAGCAGGCTGAAATCCAACCCTATGATGGTCCCCTTGTTTTCAACCCTGCAGTCACATGTTTCCATTGTACTGGAGGTCCCCACCACTCACAATTCACACAAGGAACAAGTTGCAATCAGTTCTCAGGTAGCAGAACCTCAGGCCACACTGCAGCTCTGATGACCTTTAACAATAAATAATCATCAAAGCATTTTGAATTGTTTTTTGAATATCTCTGATAACAATACAAACAGTTTAGATTCTCAAATTATTTTAAATAATGCAAATAAATAGCACATTTTGTTAAACCCAATTTAACACTTTTAAATAATGAAACGCATCATCTATAATGGGTATTACCTACAAAGGCAAGGTTGGACAAACTTGGATTACTCTCTGGAATGGAGGCTGAGTGGAGACCTGATAAATGTATATAAAATTATGAAAGGTATAGTTAGGGTAGACAGTCTAAACCATTTCTACCCAGAGTGAACTGTCAAGTTTATTTTAAGGACGGAATGATGGATGCCTGGATCGTGCTGCCAGGGATGGTAGTAGAGGCATATACAATAGTGGGATTTTAGAGGCTTTTAGATAGGTACATGAGTTTATTATTGTCATGTACTGAAATGCAGTAAAAATGTTTTGTTTGCGTGCTATCCAATCAAATCATATAAAGTATACAAGAATATAATCAAGTCAGACACAAATACAAAAAGTAGAACAAAAAGGAAAATGCTAGAGTGCAGAATGCAGGGATTATGGATCATGTTGAAGCAGAGATTTCTTTAACGGCATGTTTGGCACAGACAGTGTGGGCAAAAGGGCCTTTTTGTATGATGAACTGTTCTATGTTCTGTTAATCTAAAGTGAAATAAAGAAAAACAAATGAACGCAACGTGGTATTTAAAACTAACAGCCCATTGCATGTTGTGAGGCTGAGGCACCATATGAGAAATGCATTTGATCCTTCAGTTCAATAGGATATGAACTCACTGGTAATAAAATGGCAGATCTGAGTTGTAACTGTGTTTCTGACTTGCTGGTTGCAGTTCATCAGGGGAGGGGTAATCTGGGCTGGGTAAAGCAGTTCCCTGCTGAACTGCTGCATATATCAGAGCTCAATTTAGCCCAATAGTTTAAAAAGGGTGCAGTGCAGAGAGCATCACGCTCTGCAGAATACATTATTGGAAAGAGGGCTGATATTCTCAATGTAGCATCATAAACACTGGTGCATGCACAAACATCCTGCACTTCATGAACAAGGAAACCATTTATCAACTATTATTCAGAGAATAAGATTAGTTTTGTGTCCTGTAAAATCAACAAACTTTACTCAAACTATAAACACCACATTTTCTCTCTGGATCTGTGTCTGAGGGCAGATCTACTATGAAGAATCTAATTAGAAATAAATATTGCACATGCTGGAAATACTGTATGAAATAAAAAGAAAATGCTGGAAGTGGCAGCGGGAGAAAAATAGTTAATCTTTCAGGTAATCCTTCATCAAACAAGTGTTTACTTTGTTTCTCCTTCAACAACTGCAGCCTGATCTGCTGGCCATTTCCAGCACCATTTTTGTGACTTCAAGAAACAAAATTCTCTCAGGATTATTTAGTTTACAAGATCAACTTTGGCTATTTGAATTTAGTTGCAAATGAGTACACAGGCTCTTGACACCAACCTGTATTAAATCAGCAGTTTCAGTAAAAAGATGGCATAATAACTGGCGCATTCAATAGGAGGAGATTCCTCATGCTCATTGTTGCATTCAAAATATAATAATATTCCACTTCCTTACATTGAAAACACTCGATTTGGAAAGAGAATTAAGAACCTATAGTAATTGGTGCAAATGTTTTTTATATTACGAAATCTACTATCTTCCTTCCCACTGACATTAAGCAAATAAGTATATAGTATAAGATTTGTTCTCTATTTTTATAAACCGGAATCCCACAAGTTTTCCATTGAATCCCTGGCACTATTCCCTCTGTTACCACATCCCAAACTTCTTTTACAATGAGCAGATGCAGTCCTTCTGGACAAGGAGGGTTATTATCTTATGTTTGATTAGAATTGGTTAAGAAGCAATTCAACCTCCTGATTTGGTTCTATGCAAGTGCCATCCTGTCTATCTGTTTTACCCAGCTTTTTCCAAATAACACCAATTTTCTCTCGCAAGTTTCTATCTAATTAACCTTCGAACACGAGGAATAAATCCACTGCAATTGCTGTACAAGAATTCTTCCACGTGATTAACTCTTGCAACATCCAACATCCCATTCAATAAATACAAAACATTGGAAATGCATGCCTAAGACAGGTCATGACCAACATGGCTAGATTTCAAGATTTGCAGGGATGTGAAATAAAAAGCTATTTTCAGTTACACACCAGGTTCTCAAACTTAAATATAGCAAGAAATACTTTTCATTCAAGGAAAAAAGAAAACCACCACCCAAATACTTTTCCATTGACTTCTCCAATTTCAGGTAGTCCTTGCTTTCTCCTTCCTTCCTCCCCTCCCCAGCTCTCCCACAGCCTACTGTCTCTGCCTTTAATTTCCGCGCAACCCCCCCCCCCCCCCCCCACATTAGTCTGAAGAAGGGTCTTGACCTGAAAAGTCACCTATTCCTCTCCATAGACGCTGCCTCACCCACTGAGTTTCTCCGGCATTTTTCGTCGACCTCTCTTTTTTAAAAATCTTTTCTGAGAAATGAATTATTTAATATTTGTTCCATTTTGCCATAATTACCTTTGAATTTATTATAGGCATTGCTTGGTGCCACTTCCCATAACCTGACTTTTCATTGTTTTTTTTACCTCTTAAAAATTGCATTTCAATTTCTTTCAAGCCTTGTTAAATGTTTTTGTTTTCTTTTTACATCCTCCCCCTAAACTTTACGGATCATTTTTTCTGACTTGGAATTTTACCTTTATTTCTTTGCTCATCTATGACTAGTTTGTATTATTTTGGTTGATATATTTCTCCTGGACTCTACTGATACCATACTAACTATATCTTGCACTTCAGTCTACCAAAAAGACAATTTTCCAATTTCTTTATCGTAATGAATCCTTAGATTTTATCCTAAACTTATTTTCTGCTTGGTACTTCTCTAGAAATTACCTTGCTTCTGTTTAACTTTTCTACTCTGGCTCATTCCTCCTTGTCAGATCTAGTCCAAATGTGCATCTTGATGATCCCCAAGCTGGAAAGTTTAGGAGCTTGCGAAGTTTAAAGTGTGAAGAGTGCGAAGAGTGCAAAGTTTAAAGAAATTTAGGGGCAGGGAGAACAAACTACGTGGAATTCAACACGCTTAATTAATTGTAAAAGTAATTTTTCATCAGAATTAAAGGACGCTGCATGTTTTGATAATTTTATTATTTCACAATTATTTTGTGATTGAGACATGGCATCAGACATTCCATTGAAGCCAAACTTAACACGAAACAAAACAAGTAAATGAATTTCTGCTTTTCTCACGACTAGGTCTACAAATTTTGTAAAAGTGTCCAACATGCGACTAATCGAGACCACAACTCCGGAACAGCACTAGCTGCCTTGTCACGAAGAGGCAAGCCAAAACAACCATGTGACCAGCAGAGACGTGAACTCAGAGGAGAGATGCTAAGGACACAAAAAATCTCTTTCATTTTGAACGCTGTGTTTCCTTCCCGTGCCTATAACTATTGAAGCTTACGAAACCCACATCCTAACCCACAGATCTCAGGCACCTGGGATACTCACAGCAAAAGATGAAACTAAATTACTTTTATCTTATACATGCCATGAGGGGATCCTGAATATTTGTCAAGCATTCACTATCAATATACTACATTCTCTTCCGTATTACTGAAGTAATCTATTGGAAACATTTTATTTGAAAAAAATTATCATGGCTCACCATAATCAAATAGAAACATAGAAACATAGAAAGTAGGTGCGAGAGCAGACCACCAGGTCCATCGAGCCCGCACCGCCATTCGCTCATGGCTGAACACTAAACAGACACACTTACCCACAAACAGTAGACACAAGACACAGAACACAAGACACTACCCTCCCCTTTATACCGCTATCACCCCTCTCCACCCCAAGAACCTCGTGATCTCCTGGGGGAGGCAAAAAACCGGATAAAAACCCAGGTCCAATTCGGGAAAAAAATCCGGGAAATTCCTCTCCGACCCCAATCTAGGCGATCGACACTTGTCCAGGAGATCACTCGGGTCTTACTATACTAACCATACCTAGGTCCATATCCCTGCCCTCTCCCCGTAGCCCCTTATCCCCTTGGCAGCTAAAAAACCATCTATTTTAGTCTTAAATATATTTAAAGTTTCTGCTTCCACTGTTCCCTGGGGCAGTGAATTCCATAAATTAACCACCCTCTGGGTGAAGAAGTTCTTCCTCATCTCAGTTTTAAAAGAGCCCCCCCTTATTCTGCAACTATGTCCCCTAGTTCTAGTTTCCCCGATCATTGGGAACATCCTCGGTGCATCCACCCGATCAAGGCCCCTCACGATCTTATATGTTTCAATGAGATCGCCTCTCATTCTTCTAAACTCCAGCAAGATTAATAATTGTTATTAAAATTATGCATAAATGCAGATCAAGTGAAGACTGTTCACAAACTGTTGTAACAAACTGAATACTGTTTAGTGACTAAGCAACAACACAATAAATTTTGCAAAAACATATGGCATAAATGTATTTTTTTTAAACTGCTACATGTTTGCAACATTAAGGATTTTATTAAAAGAGGAACAAATGTTCACCTTGATGTCAATATATAAATTATTGTTACAAATACAAACCTTTGCAAAATGGAAATATCTTGCTGGGATGGGTTATCGTTAATTTAGCCAAAGAAGTTAAAAAAGGCACAAGTATAATTCAAAACCTTGTATATCCTGAAAAAGAGGGGTTTTATTTTTGTTCCACTGAATGACAATTGCCCTATCCCAACTGACTCTAAATGTGCTCATTAAAATATTGTTCAAGTAGAAGAGATTAACAAGCAATCTGATGCAATTCAAGGATGGATTTTGTTTATTCCATAGGGGTGGTGGGAGGTAGTAAGGAATGTAAACTTATGACGATTTGAGAAGATATCTGGAAATGATGGTGATATTGGTAAAAATGACAGTGAAGCAGTCAATATTTTATAGAAGTGGGATTCACCAACATTTTATAGGGAAGAAAACCTGCCATACCTGTGCCAGTCTATACGTGTTCCAGTCTAAACCTTGTTTGTGTGATCGACATTTGACTGCTACTTGGCTGTGTTAAGCCAAAACAGTAAAATAATTAAACCAGGCAGGTCATTTCATTATATCAAGGTTGATCTGAACTTCAACTCCATGAAACTGTCATTGTTTTCTTGCCACGTTTACAGAAAGATACCACACTTGGAACTGACAATTTCAATTGGCCATATATCCACCACCTTTGGAAGCTGGCCCAATTGAAATTTGCAGGAATATGCCCTGGATGCAAGAAAAATACTACACAATTTCACTTCTTAACAACACAGCTCAAATTTGAAGATGTGGTTTTCTTGTTCTGATATGACCACAAGAAATAAAAGTGCCTAGAAACAATCCTTTAAATGATTTTATAATTTTCAACCTTTAAAGTAGTTGCCTGAAAATAATTGAATATCAATGTACAGCATGAATCTATAAAGTAGAAAATATATATTTCATTTAACTGCTTGGGAGGGATAAATTATATCAACATGGGCTTAAGAGCATCAATAAGTGCCAATTCCAAGCTTACTTTCTTTGATGCAAAACCCACACAAACCAAAATTTTGCAACCTGAATTCAGTCAGGTATTCAATAAAACATATAATCCAAATAACTCAAAATACAATAAACAAATTAAGTTGTGATTTATAACACTGGCATAGCAATAATCTGCCAAGTGAAACCAGCTATTGTACAGCCCTTTGCAGTCGTATTAATTAGCTACAAATCAACCAAAACAATGCTAATTGCAATGATAATTTAGAATAATTAGTTGTTTCTGCATATCACGTTACTTATGGTGTAGAAAACTCAGGCCAGAAAAATGGATTCTTGACATGACAGTGTTTTTGGTTTGGTCTTCCATAACATTCTGCATCAAGTAAAATATCTTAAATGTTGTGGTATTAACATTCTAAATAAAGCTAGCTATTTTATTTCTGACATTATTAAATTTTCAGAGACATCTTTGACAAAGTCACTTTGAAAAGTAAAAGCCAAATAGAGACAATGGTCAAAGCATTGTAGATGGAAATTTCATTTGGATAGATACATTTTAAAGAGTTCCTATATAGTTACTAATAATAACAGGGGAAGGTTGCATTCTATTATTAGCTCTGAACATTGATAATCTAGCATTATAGACTGCGACTCTCTCTCTCTCTCTCTCTCTCTCTCTCTCTCTCTTTCTCTCTCTCTGATGTAATGCAATGTGCTTTATGGAAGACTGCTTGTAAGTCCCTTGATTAAACATATTAAGACAATCACCAGATCAGTAGCAACAAGTTGGTTAAGTCATTATAGATTAAGATATTTGAAACTTACCTCTATTAATCCATTAATGTATTCAATACTCAATAATAATGAACTGGCCAACATCCAAAATAAACACAGAAAAATGTCAGAATTCACATTTTAAATATTGAAGAAACCCATTTAAATAGAAAACATTTGAAATATATTTGAGTTTCTCACTGCATAATTTTAAGAAGGAGTTATACTCAAGATGTTTTCCCTTTGTGCAAATGCTGACTGACCTGTGTGTATTTTCAGAACTATAAATATTTTCATGTCAGTAAGTACACCACTGCACAGCTGTTTGAAATTAAGCTTTCAAGAATGATGTTTAGTTCTATCCAATTTCTAAAACCGCAAATTGTAAAAAGTGTATATTGCAAACACAAATAGCAAATGCATGCTTCAGCAGTTTTAAGAGGATCTGGAAATTGGGGACAAAAATGCTGCACCAAATATTTAAGTGAATTAAGATTGATTCAGGTGATACCAAAACAGATCATTTGGAGCTAGATTCTGCATTTTTCTATTATTCACAAAGCAGACATAGCATCTGGGGAAATCAGCATCATAGTGACTCTGAAAACCACAACTGGCTTCTTCTATTTCGACTTCTTTAGAAGCTCTTACACAAAATGCTCCCACCCAATCTTCACATCAGGAATTAGATTTATAAGACGTACGACACACTTTTACCAACTTATTATAAAACTATGGCAGCCAGTCTTGCAAATGAATCTTTTTTTAAATACATCAGCATCTTAAATGTAAACATTGTAACATTAGTTTATTCAATAGCATTCAGACTTGAGACAACTTCTTCAAAGACACCAAGGAAGCATTTTGTTTTGCTAACACTACATATAAAGTTGAAAATGCTGACATCACACTTATTTAATTTTATTATATTCTTGTAAAATGCATCGTCTTAAGCAAATCTTATTTGATTGGTCAATGCATGTGATCCCAGCCACTCTATTGAACGCTAGAGCATGGGTTCGATTCTCCAAATAAAATGTTCCTGTTTCTGTTGTAGTATATTAACGTGAAACCAAGTGCTTCTCAATAGTAGAAGGAAAAGGAAAGTTTAACCCTAATAGTTAAGTTGAATATTTCAAATTTTGACCGTGCATTTTATTTGCTATATGAAAGAAAAATGTACAATCTCAGTGCAACCACAAAACAATAATTGGCATGTAGCAACAAAATTGGTCAAAAGCGAAGGGATGATAGGACTGCAAATGGCCATTGGGTCATAAGATAAGCACCACTGCCACTGATTGAGCATAGGAACAGGGAAAAGTGGCTGAGAAAGAGTATTTTCTAAATATTCTGAAGCTTAACATTCAATTCAACTTCCCCACAAACAGTAATGATTTTGATCATATCCTACATGGTGTTTAAGATGTTGAACATAAACAACGTGAATGCCCCCAAAGAAAGATAAAATAAATATTACCATTGTTTCATACAGGGACAATATGCAATGGCTTACATAAAGAAACCTGGACTTTGTCCTATGGCCTCAGAAAGCACATGATATATGAGGAATCCTTCATCCCAGTGTAAAACAGAATTTATTTTACTATATGTACTACAGTGTTCAATGTAACTCAAAGTCCAAAAGAGAAGAAAGTTCCCACAGATCCAAGATAGTACCTTACTGATACTTACTAGTTTACCATTAACAGCGCACAATTCAAGCCTTTCAAGCCTTGGGTCTGCACACCCATCATTTTTTATCTTATTGAAGGGAGATTCGGCATGTCAAAAATGATTCTTCTAAACCTCTATAGGTGCACGGTAGAGAGCATTCTGACTGGTTGCATCGTGGCCTGGTTCGGCAACTTGAACGTCCAGGAGCGGAAAAGACTTCAAAAAGTTGAGACCACTGCCCAGTCCATCACCGGCTTTGACCTCCCCACCGTCGAAGGGATCTATCGTAGTCGCTGCCTCAAAAAGGCAGCCAAAAGCATCAAAGACCCACATCATCCTGGCCACACACTCATTTCACCATTGCCATTGGGAAGAAGGTACAGGAGCCTGAAAACTGTAACGTCCAGGTTCAGGAACAATTTCTTCCCTACAGCCATCAGGCTATTAAACACAACAACAAATAAGCTCTGAGCTCTGAACTGCAAAAGACTATATTATTACTGCATTATATTTGTTATTTATTGAACTTTTTTTCTCTTCCCCCATTATGTACTATGTTTACATATTCTGTTGTGCTGCAGCAAGTAAGAATTTCATTGTCCCATCCGGGACATATGACAATAAAACACTCTTGACTCCTGAGCAGACTTAAGGGGCTGTCCCACTGCAGCGACATAATTGGCGAGTTAAGGAGAGTTTGAAAAAGTGTCATGTTGAAGACCTCCTTCAACCTCCCTTCGACTATGTTGAAGACCATCTATGACTACCTTCGACTACCCTTGATTACCTTCAACTACCCTCGCTTACCTATGAATAACATGCCAACCTACGACCTACTTCGACTAAACGTACGAGTAAAAAAAATTTCCATGGCGACCTTTTTTTACTCGCGGGCATTTTTCAACATGTTGAAAAATACGCCGCGACCTAGCTGAGGCCTCGAGTACGCGGGGACCACTCTCGAGCATGAAGGAGAGTTACAAAGACCTCCTAGGACCTCGTCTCGACCATGATGCGAGTATGAGTCGAGGGCAAACTCTTCTAAACTCGCCAATTAGGTCGCTGCAATGGGTCAGGCCCTTTAAGGGCCTATCCCACTGGGGCAACCTAATTGGCGAGTTTAGAAGAGTTTAGAAGAGTTTGAAAAAATGTCATGTTGAAGGCCTCCTTCGACTATGTAGATGACCTCCTTCGACTATGTTGAAGACTAGCTTCGGGAAAATCGGACACCGAATAGTCGACAGTGAAGACGACCTCCTTCGATCTCCTTCGACCATGTTGAAGATTATCTACGACTACCTTCGATTACATTTGACTACCCTCGATTACCTACAAATAACATGCCGACCTTAGGTTGCCGCAGTTGGACAGGCCAAGAGACCATATGCCTTTTCTTTTATATCCTGTGTATGTTTAAAGCTCTTGATGTATGTGTGAAAGTGAGTTCAGTATTAGGCAAACCAAAAGTTTGCTGCAGATTCACAGATGATGGTGGGTTTCTGGGCAGATCAGACACTCAGCTGAGAAAATAATGTGTGGGTACCAGCAAAAGAAGCAGCTACATCTTTGATCTTCACAATTTGGATGTTTTTGGTAAAAGGCATTAAAGTCAATGACTATTTATAAACACAAGACCTCACCCATTTGCAAAATGATCATCCAGCTGGATGCCTGGAAACCTGATGGTGGAATGAGTCAAAGAGTTTGGCTTTAGCATAAAGGAGGGGCATTCAGCCTTGAGCTATCTTGGCAGCAAACTTAGTGTAACTTTTAAAAACATCCTCACAAAATGAAAATACTGTTGAGAACAAATTGAGACTTAAGCAAGTTTCTCTAGTCTCTGTATATAGTAGATTTGAGGCCAGATTGCTGTTGAAAAATCAACATTTGCATGGGAATCAAATCGATCATAAATAAACTCTCCAGATATAGCAAATGGGACCGGAAACAGTAAAGACAATTCTTCACAAGAAATATCTAAATTTTGCATGGTCTTCATGAGAACGTTATGCATAGGAGTTTTGCTTAAGTCTAAACTCAATGACTTCACTTATGTAGTTAACATAAAAATCCAACATTGGTCTTCAAGATTGGGCCCAAACAAAATATCTACACTTTGCAACATTGTTACTGCATCACATATCCCAATTGTATTGTTCATTTCATACTTACAGTTTGATACTATGCCACCACTAGATACCATTGTAAAAACTAATGAATAATCTGTAGAATAAATTGTTGAAAATTTGTATGATTAGCATCTAATATACAGTATTGCCACTTAGGAGTTGTTGCAAAATTAGTTAAAGCTGGAACTTCATATATGTCTTGCTGATGTCATGATAGTCGTTAGATTTGTGCCTATTGGCCAACATAATGCACCATGATGACTCTGTACTAATTGAATAAGAGCAACAAAGAATGGTTTGTCAGTGAACCAAATTATTTGCAGTCAATACAAAATATCACAATTCCATTAGGTTCAATGACACTTTAAGAGACCATATCTTTGACACCCACCACATGTCAGGGAGTGTTCACAACCACTCTGCAAAATTCCATCCATTTTATGCTCAAAAAGCCCCAGTGGAACTTACACCACATAAGGTGCTAAATAGATGCTCCCTGATCCCAAAAGCAATACTTTCTATGGGATCCTATACCACTTTTAAAAATGCAACAAAAATCCCTTAGGTGGAAACAATATTTTTATCTCTGGATCCAAGATGGTTATTCAGATCTCTGTTGGGGAGGAGCTTGGTTGCCATTTGTTCATGAAAGCAGATGCCATCAGAAAATGACTGCAGGAGAGATACACCATCCAGTCAAGTCATCAACACAATGCAACGTTTGGCACAGGATCTTTGGTTTCAGGCAAGAGGTTGCAGGTTCCATTCTTCCAAGTGTCCTACAGAGCAACATCCCATAAACCTCAGGGTCAATTATCCTAGGAATTTCAATCTACATCCTTTTTTAAACTTATGATTGATGATTACATTTTGGTATATGAACACATATTATCAACAATAACACTATTTTCCTTTGAATGACTGAGTTACTTTTAAATCTGGAGGTTATTCGCATTTGCACAACAGGGGTAAACTTAATAATGATAGACCTATGGGAGCTTCCCATTCCCACATCAAAAGGAAAGATATTACCCCCTTCCAAGTAAAAGTAACCTTGACTCACAGCTCTGTGGGCTGAGGAATGGGGGAGGTTGGTCCCTCATAAAATCATGTTTAGAAGTGTACCCATAAAAACAAGAAGGTTTGTATTTTGTAAATTTGCTAGAATTTAGTTTTGGAATGCTTAGCTAGGGAAGGGCTCATGTATTTAGGTAACTAATAAGTGGCGTGTATTACTTTTCAAAACTGAAGAACATCTAAAAATTGATTGTTTCTCCAAGAGTACACAATGTTTATTGATGAACTTCATGTAAAATAAACCAACTGACAATACAAAGTTGTTCACTGTTTCGCTGAAGTACTATTTCAATCAGCCTTCTGTGCAGTAAATTTACACAAAGTTTCAAGTGCTGGCATATGAAATAAGCAGTCTTTGCTATAATCTCTGTCATGTCATCAAAAAACCATGGCAAGAAAAGGCTCCGTCGGCAGTACTGGAGACACGAAGATTTGGAATTCAAATGGCAGGAAGTGATGCTCCAGTTGTATAAAACATTTATGAGAACCCTTCTGAAGTACCCTGTTCTGTTTTTGGGCACTGAATCTCAAAAGGAAACATTTCAAAAGCAAAAGAACACTGATACTAGAGGGCTGCAAATAAAGTTTTCTTTAACTTTAGGGGAGATTTTGAACAGAGAGAAGACACGTCTTGAAGAGATACAATTCAGGGTGTCAGAGGTTAAGGGGAGAAGGCAAGAGGATGGGGTTAAGAGGGAGAGTTAGATCAGCCATGATTGAATGGCAGAGTAGACTTGATGGGCTGAATGGCCTAATTCTGCTCCTATAACTTATGAATTCACATTCCCCAGGATGAAAGTGTGAATATATTTCTGAGGGGAGGGATAACAAAAAACATGTGTTCTAAATTAAGGGGAATTCAATGTACATATTTAATTGTACTTCCCCTGCACTTTCGCCTGCATTTCATGAGCAGGTCTGGCCAGATACAAATCAAGCCTCATGACCAATTAACTATCTTTCCATTGAGACTACATCCCCAAGTATACAAGCAAAGATGAAGTTACAAATAATCAGTGTATTGTGGTACATGATACATATTCACAAGGGTTGTATTTCCAGATGTAACAAACTATATGAACTTTGAGGAAGAGGGCGGTCTTTTCCTTTTTACAAAGCACTGGTTTCTGAATGGCACCTTTTAACGGTTATACACACCCAGCTCCTGGTGAAAACCTAATGTTCATCCATTGATCAACTACAGACATCCATTCCACTTAACTTTTAGTCTTGCAGGACTTCGCACTATCAGGAGAAAGGTTCCAACCAGTTGTCAAGTAAAATTTATTGTCACAGTACGATGAGGGAAAGATACAACATAAATCTTGCTTGCAGCTGTGTAGGCACATCGATATAGCTCCAAACCACATATTACACATAAATTCTACATAAACTACAGGTAAACTTTACAAAATTATGAAAAGTAACAGTGTTCGCCCAGGATTTTGATGCTGCTAACTATCTCCACTACCGACCCACCAATGATAATTGGCACATAGTCTCTCGACTTCCCCATTCAGATGTCAATGATTACTTCCTAGGTTTTGTCTATATTGAGCGAGTGTTTTTGAGGCATTGAACAACCATCTCTCTCCTGTACGCTGACTTATCACCACCCTTGATTCAGCCAACATCAATGGTGCTGAATGCAAATGTATAGATGGTATTGGAGCTGTGCTTGGCCACACTGTCACGGATGTAAAGAGAGTAGAGCAGGGGACGAAGCACGCAACCTTGAGGTGCAGCTGTGCTGATGGTCAGTGAGGAGGAAGCGTTGTTACCGACCTGCACTAATTGAGGTCTGCCAATTAGGAAGTTAAGACCCCAAATGCAAAGGGATGTAGAGGCTCAGGTCTCGGAGCTTGGTTAATACACAAAAGGATACAAAGTGCTGGAGTAGCTCAGCAGGTCAGGCAACATACTGGAAAACATGGATAGGTGATATTTTTCGGGTCGGGACTCTTCTTCAGACTGATTCTGCTGAGCAACTCCAGCACTTTGTGTAATTTCACCTTAAAACTAGGCTCCGATGCTGCTGGTCTGCACCAGCAAGCCATTCTTCGTCAACTGCCACACCATTTGGTTAATGCGGCTGTTGTAGCAGCGCACGCTGTAACCCCTGGCCGGCAGTCTTTTTTAGGCCACTGTCAGACGGAATGTCCTCGGTTATCATAGGCCTCCCTCCTCTCTCATCTGCCGCCGCTTCATCCTGTCGGTCATCGCTTTGCCTGCTCCCTGCTCCATTGCCACCTCCTCCTGCTTTGTCCACTCCACCACTCTCCCCTCCACAGCCGCCTCCTTCTCGCATTGCTTTGTCCATTCCACTGCTCTCTCTCCACCGCTACCTCCTCCTCCCCCGCAAGGTGGAGTATGTCGGCAACTCTGGAGGGAAGGAGAAGGAGGCAGCGATGGAGGGGCGGGGGGGGGGGGGAGGGGAAAGGCCAAGCAGACAAAGCGACGGCCAACATGAAAAAGCGCCAGGTGGTGAGGGTGGAGGGAGCACCATGGTGACCGAATGAGTCGTCGTTGGCAGCGGCCGGCCAGTGGCTACAACGTGAGCCTCAACAAGAGCCGCTCCAACCAGAATTGTGGCAGCTGATGAAGAAAGCCTCGCTGTTCCACCTTACGAGCCAAGGATAGCGTCAGTAGGTCCGTCCACTATAACCAAAATGCATCATAAATGGGTCTGCTAAAACAAGGGTTTACTGTACCTTTTATTTCAGTAGAAACTGAAATAATCATTCTGAACAGTTTAAAATATTTGGTTTTAAAAGCCTTTGTGTTTTCAAATATTTGTGCAAGAACATAGTTGAGAGGCAAAAGATTTTTGATAAACAGTTACTACGTCTTAAAACATAATTAAAACCGCTTGAATATTATGCAAATATGAGCATCAAGTTTCATTGACAACAAACTGACACTAGATCAGACAATTTCAACTTCATTGACACCTACAATGGGATTTCTGCGTTACAATTCCATGTTAGCATTGTTTCAGTTTATTATTGTCACATGTACTGAGGGACAGTGAAAAGCTTTTGTTTGCATGCTATACAGTCAAAGAAGACGGTATGAAAACAATCAAAGTGTCCACAGTGCACAGATAAAGGATACGACATTTAGTGTAAGGAAATAACATTGAAGTCCGATAATGTCCGTTGGAAGAGTTCAAAGGCCTCCAAGAGGTAGATGAGAGCTCAGGGCTGCATTGACAATGATAATTGCTTGATAATCGCTTGGTAGAAATTGTCCCTGAATATGGAGATGTATTATTTTAAACTTCTGCAATGAATATGAAGATGATGGAAGGATGGCTGGTTTGTGTAATGGTCTGGGCTACGTCCACAACTCTCTGCAATTTCTTGCAGTCCTCGATAGAGCTGTTCCCAAACCAGGCTGGGATACATCTTGATAAAATGCTTTCTACAGCACATCTGTAAAAGTTAGTGAGGTTTGGGGACATGTCAAACTTCCTAAGCCTTCTAAGGAAGCAGAGGCATTGGTGTGCTTGTTTGGCAATTGCTTCAGTGTGGCTAGTCCAGGACAAATTGCCAGTGATATTTATTCCTAGGATAAAACTTTGACATTCCCTATTTCAACAATATAGATTGGGGTGTGTCGAGATGTGGATCGAGATGGTCAAAATCTTCAAGTTCCTAGGAACAAATATTTTACTTTTAACTAGAAATCTTATGTACTTGTTATCAAAAGTTTGTAAATTTAAAATGAAACTGTCACCTGATCCACTTAATCAGCATTTATTTCTTAAAACAAAGTACCCAACAGGCTTATCAAATGAATTCCGTCTTGAAATATATTTTTAATCTTTTTGATTTACTGTTCAAAATAAAAAAAGATTTAAACTTTTGTTTCAAGGTTTTTAAATGGGAAAATCAAACTGTGACAGGATTATTGAATGTCTTGAATTGTTTCATTCGTCGTTAAAACTTTAATTGAGAGCATTTAAGAACAATTACATGAAAACCTCTAAATGTCTGAAAGTATACTGGAATAATGGCCTATTTGGTTATTGGTATTGGTATCGATAAAGTTAAAACCCAAGCATGACCAATCCGAACCTGACCAAGGAAGATTAAGGGGGATGCAGAGTTTAAAAGTAACTAAACCTGAGTACTTTTTTTCCTTGTTTAAGAAGGAACTGCAGATGCTGGAAAATCAAAGGAAGACAAAAATGCTGGAGAAACTCAGCGGGTGAGGCAGCATCTATGGAGCGAAGGAAATGGCAACCTTCCGGGCCAAAACCTTTCTTCAGACCCACTTTTTTTCCTTGCCTGCCTGATCTGAAGGCATATTGTGACTATTGCACCTTGGCCCAAAGCTGAGTCAAATCTAACATCCGCATCCAAAAAAACAATCCGAGTTTGTTGATGTTTCTCACCCATTCCGCATGTCTAATATCACCCATTGCCATTGCCAACCAAGCCAAGCCTTTGAACATATTCACCGGTCAATTCAATTTTTCCTTTTCACTCCCTTTTCCAAATGTCATACCATATCAAGGTGCAGAGGTCACCTGTCCATTCCCTCCCAAGATGCTGCTTGATCTACTGATTTCCTCTACCACTTTCCTCCATCACTCAAGATTCCAGCATCTGCAGCCTCTTGTTTCCATCAGACTCTACCATTGACCCAATGTCAAATGGGAAATCAGAAACTTAATTACTCCTTCACTGGGTGAAACCCACTTTATGTTCACTTCTGGAATATCCAGCTAACATGGTCACCTGACCACATTAAAAACTGACCACGTTAAAGGAACTGCAGATGCTGGCTTACATCAAAGATAGACACACAATTCTAGAGGAACATCTCTGGAGAGAAAGATTTTTTTTTTTAATTTAAAATTAGACTTTATTCAGGTAATAAATATATACAATACGTGAACCGTGCGAGAAGGAATGGGTGATGTTTAGGTTTGACACCCTTCTTCAGACTGACAGTCAGGGGAGAGGGAGACTGGAGATATGTCTGGGTAAGTTATGAAAACAACAGATCAAAGCAGACGATTATCAAGGAAATACAATACAATACCATTTATTTGTCATTTGAACCTCACACGAGGTTCAAACGAAATTTGGTTTCTGCAGCCATACAAGAAAAGAACCAAGACACACACCAACACAATTTACACAAACATCCATCACAGTGAATCTCCTCCTCACTGTGATGGAAGGCAAAGTCTTGTCTCTCCCCTACTCTCCATTCTTCTCCCGATGTCAAAGTCAAAGCCCCCGGCGGGGGCTGTAGAATGTAGAATGGTTCATTGTTAACGGACGGGAAGGTGGCCTCCTAATTAATTTTACTGATTGTATGCCTTGTTGTCACCTTCCCCATAGCTATCAATGAACTATTGTACATTTCCTTGATCATCATCTGCTTTGAACTGTCGTTTTCACACCTGTCCTTCCATTGCTCCCTCTCCCATATCTGTCAGTCTGAAGAAGGGTGTCTGAAGAAATGTCACCCATTCCTTCTTACCAGAGATGCTGCCTGGCCCGCTGAGTTACTCCAGCACTTTGTGTCTATCTTTGAGCATGTTAAAGTACAGAGCCAGCATGATTCTGCAGGTACGCAAAAGATAGTTGAATCCCGCTCAACTTGGTCTGCGTGAGAAGGCTCTGCACGGGAGGTCAGGAAACAGCACGTTTTGAAAACAATACAGCATGTACAAGGCCAAGTAAATTGGTATATTTTTCTTCTAAATTGTGTGATCTCTGTGTGTGGTCAGAAAAAAAATCTTGCCATTGTCGTGGGATCTATAGTTGGACAGTAGCTACAAAATGCTTGGGTGGTCAATGACCAATAGCTTGACCTAAACTTTAACAAACAAAAATGGATTTCTTCCTATGTGTAACAGTTTGTATCAATTATATTTCAGTACTGTTTGAATAGTGTAAAGCTTTGGCTGATCTTGGATATGTTTGAATTAATTGCAGTTTAGAGATCACAGTGTAACATATCTATTTCACGTGGTTGTCAGTTGTCCAGAGTTTCAATCACAAAATCTCTTAATAGGCTGAGAAGCATCAAATCTTTTGAGAACCCAACAAAAAGCATCAAGAATCAGAGATGCTGTGCTTGGAAAAAAAATCTTAATGAAATGTTGCTTTTAAACCATTGTGCGCCAAGCTTTTTTTCTGTACTTGCTAAACATTGGCAAAGAATCTTGTAATTTATTTAAAAATCTATGATATATTAAATGAACCCATACTTTAAAAAAAAACCTGTACAAATGGGCTTAGATTATTTGCCACGATCAAGCAGAAAATGCACTTATTCATTCTCATTTGTTTAAAAGAATCTCTTGTCAATTTAACTTTGTTAAACATCATGCCAGTGTTAAATTCTTCAAGCAGACATTGCAATATTTTAAATGAATATCAAGTTATGGCTCCATTGTGGCAGGGCATCAGAAGATCTATCATGAGGGTAAATCCTCAGAAAGCGGCTGGACCTGATGGTGTACCTGGTTGAACCAACTGGTTGGAGATTTTGTGGACATCTTCAAACTCTAATTACTAAGGACAGAAGGAATTTGTAGGAAGTAACTGCAGATGCTGGTTTAAACCGAAGATAAACACAAAATGCTGGAGTAACTCAGCGGGACAGGCAGCATCTCTGGATAGAAGTAATGGGTGACTTTTTGGGTCAAGACACTTCTTCAGACTTACTAAGATCTGAGTTTCCCTCTGGCTTTAAAAGGGCATCATTAATATCAGTGCCCAGGAAGAGTAAAGGGCCTGTCTCACTTGGGCGTCATTTGCACGTCATTTACGCGACATCCTAAAAATTGGTTGGCGCGTCGTGAGGCGTGGTGGCGTATGCAGTGACGCACGGTAACGTGCAGCGCCCCAGGATTTTGCAATGCTCAAAATCTTCGCTCGCCACCTGCGTGACGTATCCCTTGCGCACGCTGACGTACTGATGGTGTACGCTGACGTACTGACAACGTACGTGTAGTGCGTAGTGACGCACGAACATTGCCTATGCTAATTGATTATGCGTCACCGTGTGTCAACGTCCGTAACCATGCACCGCCCGGCGCACCATTTGTGCGTCATTTGAGAGCTGCACCACATGACCACCCAGTTATATAGCGTGCGTAGTTTTGAAAATTTTTCACTGGGAAAATCCTTGCCACGAAGATCGGACTAAGTACGAACAACATCGCAAATGGCTCCCAAAAGAAGCAGGGCACTCAAGAGCACTTGGTGCGCGACTGTCGTACTGCTGGACGATTTTCTCGCGACAGTCGCGCGTCCGTCACTACCGGCCTGTCGCCCAAGTGGGACAGACCCTTAAGGTGACATGCCTCAACGACTATCAACCGGTGGCAGAGTTTAAAAGTGCCGAGGACAAAATTGGTCAAATCAAGTTTGAATGTGACAACTGTACAAGGATTTTAGATGAGTCACGATGAACAGGGCTGGTGTTGTCGCATAGGTGCCACAGGCATTCTTTATGAAAACTAAAGTACTGATTTGGACAGTTCAGAACAGGATGCTCTGAGAACGCAAAATTCAGTTCTTCAAAATGAATAAACAAAATCATAAGTACATGCTGCACATCCAACACAACCCTTCATCAACCACTTCCTTATCTGCACACATTAAAGGACATACACCCTTTAAATCCATCTTGGAAGTATTTTTTCTATTTTTGATACTTTGCTTCTCTTATTAGTCTGAATTTTAAATATCGCTGTCTGTCTGGGTCTACTAATGCAGAGTGCTCAAAAATGGGTTATTGTAAGGTATGTACATACTGATTCCATTATATATAATTGCACATCTACGGAAAAACATTTTGGAAAAGTACATAAAAGCTTAAATGCAGGGTGAGTCAAGCAGGAATGTTCAAATGCAGCTCACACTTCTAGACATGAGGGAAACTATATGATTCACCATGAGTATGACCCACAGAAGAAATGTTGGCAATAACTTCATAATTATGTATGAAAAAACTTTGTTTTCTGGTGTCCATAATAGTTTATAAATGCAGGAAAGTAAAATACCCAAAGATCAAAAAAACTCAGAAGTAACAATTTTAAGATAAGCTAAATAATACTTCCTCCCTCTCTCCCCCCCAAGTTTTCAATCACATTGCAATTGATATAAGGTGGATATAATACATTAAAATGATGTTGTCACATCATTATATGTCTATAAAATAAAAAATATTGCCACATTTATTTTCAACCACAGTTTGATAGAGGATCAAATGAAGTCATGCGAGATTATGAAACACTGTTCTTAAAAATAAATCTATCGGTAATCTACGTAAAACATGCTTCCTATCAAATATGTTGGAACTTCTATACAGATACTAGAATTTTAGTAAAATACCCTAACATTTGACCAGATGGTCATAAATCACCAATGGATAGTTCAGGATCAGGCATCAATAACCTACACTGAGATAGAAAATTCAATAGAGAAACATGAAAGCTTCTTCACTGAGGTATAATCAGTCAAAATGGATGCCAATTCAAAGGAGTTGAGGAATGATTAGCAAAAGCTTGGTTGGAGCAAAGGAATTTAAGGAGCACTACAGATGCTGGAATCCTGAACAACAAAAACTTAAGGCAGCAGCTAATATCAGGGACCCACACCACCCTGGCCATGCTTTCATCTCACAATTACCATCAGGAAGATGGTACAAAATGGCGAGAACTGTAACTTTTAGGTTTAAGAACAGCTTATTTCCATCAACCAATAGGATCTTGAACTACCCTGTACAACTCTCACCTCAAACCTACCCAACCATCTGAACAATACCAAACCATTACAGACTTTACACCACTGTGGTTGCTCAATTTACTTGGTTTTTGCACTATCAGTATGCTTTCAATTGTTCATTTATAGATGTTTGTAACAGTAATTGGAGACATGCTGTTTTACCTCGGCCTCCTAAGGAAGTAGAGATGTTGCTATGTCTTCTTCACTGCTGCATTTACTTTGTTGGCCCACAACTGATCATTGGTTCTATTAATACCAAGGAACTTGGTTCATTTCAACATTGGCACCATTGATGCTGAGTGAGACATATACTCCACCGGGCTTCCTTAAGTCGGTAGCTAGCTCTTTTGCCTTGCTGATATTGAGGGAAAGGTGATTGTCTTGACAACATGTTACAACAATCCTATCACCTTCCTGTACTCTGTCACATCATTGTTCATGATACACATTGATGTCACCAGCAAAACTGTAAATGGAGTATGAACCAAATTTGGCTGTACATGACTGTACACTCATGACTGGGTGTATAAGGAATATAGTCAAGGACTGAATACATCCTTGAGGGGAACCAGTGTTCAGAATTATTGTGGAGGGGGTATTGACACCTATCCACACTGATTATGGTCTGTGGTGAGAAAATCGAGGATCCAATGGCAGAGGAGGCTGCTGATTCTTAGGTCCAAGAGTTTAGAGACAAGTTTGATTGGGATAATGTTGAAGGTGGAGTAATAATCAATAAATTGGGGTTTAACGCTGGAATCCTTGTTGTTTAGGTGTTTCAAAGATAGGTTTAGGGCTAGGGAGAAAGTGTCTGCTGTGGACCTGTTGTGACGGTAAGCAAACTGCAGTGGATCATGGCCAGCTAGGGAGCATGCCTTCACCAGTCTATCAAAGAACCTCATGATGGTGCTGTCAGAGCCACTGGACGGTGTTCATTAAGGCACACTACGTTATTTTTCTTTGGCATTGGGGTGAAGTGGGCTTCTTGAAGCAGGTGAGGACCTCAGAGTTGTGAGAGGTTAAAGATATCTGCGAGTACCTCTGCCAGCAGGGCGAAGGCCATGGACGGCAACAGGATTAACAAGCTCATCAGGAAGGCTGGCTCTGTCCTGGGGGTGGAGTTGGATTCACGGGAGCTGGTCTTGGAGGGGAGGGTGTTCCTCAAACTGCAGAGCATCTTGGTTAATATAGCTCACCCCCGCTATGACACACTGGTCAACCTGAGGAGTACCTTCAGCAACAGACTGGTTCCACCAAGATGCAGGAGATCCTTTTTCCCTGTGGCTATCAAACTGTACAACTTCTCCCCATTCTGTCGTGGGGTCGGTGACCACCCCCCCCTCCCCCCCCCCCCCCCACCCCCACCCCCCCCACCCCCCCCCACCAATCTTTGTACATCCCCAATCCTTTCCACTCGTCGCTTTAATTTCATGTTTCATGTATTTTGTATTTCATGACTGTTGGCAGATCAATTTCCCTTCTGGGATAAATAAAGTTCTATCGCATCGTATTGTATCTTATTTCACTTGGGCAGCTTACAATCCAACGGTGTGAATGAAACATTGTACATTTTCTTATCACCATCTGCTTTGATCTGTCCTTTTCACACCTTACCATTCCATATCTCTAGACTCCCTCTCCGCTGACTCTCAGTCTGAAGAAGGGTCTCAAACCTAAATGTCACCCATTCCTCTCTCCAGAGATGCTGCCCGTTCCTCTGTGTTAGTCCAGCATTTTGTGCTTATCTTCGGTATGAATATTTATTTCTCTAACTACAAGTAACCCTTGCTTTCCCTCTCTCTCTCTGTCCCTTCCCCATCCTAGTTCTCGGACTCGTTTCATTGTCCTCTTGATTGAATATTAATGATTGTATGCCTGATTGTCATCTTCCCCTCAGCTAACAATGTACCATTCTACATTTCCTTGATCATCGTCCCCTTTGATTTGTGTTTTACCCTTCCATATTTCTATGTCTCCCTCTCCCTTGACTCTCAGTCCGAAGAAGACTCGAACCGAAAAGTCATCCATGCTACCTGTCCCACTGAGTTATTCCAGCATTTTGTGCCTATCTTCAGTGTAAACCAGCATCTGCAGTTCATTCCGACACATCCCTGAACATGTATTGGTGAATGGAGGGGAGCATTGCTGGGAACAAAACAAAATTACACCATTGGAATTAAAGGAAACTGTATGGGAACAAAGACGGGGTACAACACTGTTGGGAGTACAATACGGTTGGGCTACAAAGACCAGTGCACTTGAAATATATTGTCCTCAATATGCAATGTCTCCCTAATGCGCACACATTTTACCAAAGGTGATTTCCAAAATACACAAATTCTTATGATAGGAATCAAGCCATTCTTATTGAGATCTTGAAACCATAAAATTCACCTTGACATTCTGTAGCACCTTTTTCATATCATACCAATTTGAGTTCAGAAATATTAATTTAGCAATCTTTCATCACTATCATGCTACTGTTACAATGTTGTGGAAACAGCAGCATTTGAAATGTGAACAATAAATAAGTTTCTTGCTGTAAAATTACCCACAGACAAAATTGAAAACAAACTTTACCTCAGGCATGGTCTGTTTCTAGTTCCTTCCAGCAAAGTTTCTAAAGAGGATCACATGAATCTTCCCTACGCTTCTAAAATTATATTAAGATGATCCACTGTTCAGCATTGTCTTTCATCGTTTCATTGAACAAAATGAAAAACTTGCATGAGAAAATTATTCATAACTGCTTTTAAACCATTCTACACAAAACATGTTGAACAATTTCCCAGGCAAGGGAGGAAACAATATTTTATGTGTAACATATTGTTATTGGTAACTAACCACATATTCAAACACATCCTTTATCATTTTATACCAAGGCAACTGTATCTACAACCATTGGAAAATAATATTGTAAATGTGCAACTCTTTTGGATATTAATAAGTTTAAATTATTGTTATGGTTTTCACTGGAATTCACTTTTAAATACTGGTTTTATTCTTCAACCCCTGACTGAAGAACTAGAGTACATCATTCATGTTTTTATTTTTCTCATGTACTACTCAGCAAATGTTCAAGTTATTATAGTTAGAAGATTTGCTTTTAGTTTAGTTCAGTTTAGAGTATCCTTTAGGCCCACAGAGTTCCCATCAACCAGCAATCATCTGTACACTAGTTCTATCTTCCAATTTTCCAAAGCCAATTAACCTATAAACGTGCATTTTTTTGATATGTAAAAGGAAACTGGAGCACCCGGAGAAAACCCACACGGTCACAGGGAGAAAGTACAAACTCCATACAGACAGCACCCGTAGTCTGGATCAAACCCAGGTCTCACGCATTGTATGGCAGCAGCTCAACCGCTGCACCACTGTGCCACCCAATTTGTTCTATTAAGTGATTATGTTTTGTCATTGTTTAACATTTAAAATAAGTTGTGGGTTATTTTCTGCAGTTAAGTGTGCAGTAACATAAGAAAAGCCAATTAGAACAAAGCAGCATAGTTCTGGAAACTTGCTGCTTATTCCTGACCCTTCTATATCAAGAACATTGCAAATTCAAAAAGTCGGCTGGAGGCATCTTTCTTAAATCCTTACAATTCTTTTATATGCTATAAATCATGGAATATGCTTTACTTGCAATACTGTGCACTTGCTATACACAATTAGATTTCAGTCCACCACACAGGCCATCCTGCACAGTTGATAACCATAATTTATATTGCAAAAGGCAAAGAATTTGAAATTTACAATCCATACTAGCCACAAATTATAACTATTGACTGAACATAAACAATTCTTAGAATATACTCTTTCCAGCCAGCTATTATACTTTTATCTACACACATTTTATTTCACTTAGAAGATATATTTGGAGCATTTTCCCAAACAAAGAGGACGTCTTTGTTTGCCAGCACAACAACCTGGCTTTCAACACCAGCAAAACCAAGGAACTGATTGTGGACTTTGGAAGGGGCAGGATAGGGACCCACATACCTGTTTATATCGTGGAAAGGGTCAAAAACTTCAAATTCCTGGGCATGCATATTTCCCAAGATCTTTCCTGGTCCCAGCACACTTATGCAATTATAAAGAAGACACAACAGCACCGCTACTTCCTGAGAAGATTACGGAGAGTCGGTATGTCAAGGAGGACTCTCTCGAACTTCTACAGGTGCACAGTAGAGAGCAAACTGACTGGCTGCATCGTGGCTTGGCTTGGTTCGGCAACTTGAACGACCAGGAGCGGAAAAGATTGCAGAAAGTTGTGACCACTGCTCAGTCCATCATCGGCTCTGACCTTCCCACCATCAAAGGGAAGTATCACAGTTGTTGCCTCAAAAAGACTGCCAATATCATCAAAGGTTCACACCATCCTGGTCACACACTCATCTCTCCGTTGCCATCGGGAAAAAAGTACAGGAGCCTGAAATCTGTAACATCCAGGTTCAGGAACAGCTACTTCCCCACAGCCATCAGGCTGTTAAACACGATATCAAATAAGCTCTGAACAATAACAGTATATTATTACTATTGCACTTTATCTGTTTATTTATTGCATATATACGGTCATGGTCTATAGACACACTGAACTTTTATCTCCCATTTTGTATTATGTTTACATATTCTGTTGTGCTTCAGCAAGCAAGAATTTCATTGTCCTATATGGGACAATAAAACTCTCTTGACTCTTGACAAATACAAGGCAGCACTTGAACATATTTAAGTAATTTAGGATTCCCTAATTCCATGTCACAACTTTACAAACGTTTACACTTAAAAGGGGCACCGATCAACATAAAAATGAACATTCAAGTATGTATTTGGAGTTTGAAATGGGCAAAGAGCATTGCCTTCCAGTGGATGCTTACAAAGGGCACCAAGGAGGAAATTCTATGATGTTGAAAAGACTGATATCCTATTGTTAATCTCTTCCCCCTACTGGGAGCAAGGACTTACCCTTTTAAAAAGGAATACATTTTATGCCTCGGATGGTATTCGCAACTATACCTTTTAAGTATACACCTAAACTTCCCTTTCCCATTTTCCCATGCATTTTTTCCTCATGAAGAGCTGTACATTGCACTGATCAACATTTTTCAGTTGCTATAATTCAAATGAACGGATTTGAAAAAATATTACTCCTCACACTAATTATATATTGCTTGTGACAATACTGAAATGAGGAGTGCAAAGTTCTGAGCTCCAATTAACCTTGTGAGAGATGAACTACACATTTATCTCTGTATCTGACACAAAAATGCCACAGTGAAAGCCCCAAACCACATGGAGAACAGATACAACTTCATAGCACTCTCTCTTTCTTATGCCAGAGGGCAAAATGCAAAATTACAGAGCTGTGTCTACAAAATTAATCATGTCAATATTACTGTGAATTACAATCTGTATTGGATAATATTTTATGACTTCTGGCACAAAAAACTCACAATTGAGAATGGAGCTCTGCTGTTGACCCAAGGCTAAAATCATGCTGTTTATGTACAATATATGTACAATACAAACATGGGGGTGTTATTTCTCTTCAAATTGGGCATGTGCATATGGGACAGGGATCCCTATTTGCCAATACTTAGAAGAAAACCATTAGCGCCAAGAGGAATCATATATAAACATTACAAAAAAAGTTGCTGCTCCAACAAATATTCAGATCCTTAAGTTTCTGTATGAAGACATAACTAGCTCAGTGTCCCCGACTGAACAATGGGTGATGTTCAAAAAAGGAGAATAATGTCACATTTCTACTGCCAGATTAATCTATGGCAAAGTACACTTGCCTACTGAAATTACAATCTTTGACGGCAGTGTGCAAGCCCATAGAGTTTAATGCACTTAGCTGACTGTACAGAAACGAGTTTTCAAATTTGTAGAAAGGTAAACATTTGTACAAAGATAAAATTGACTCCGTTTTAGATGCATTATTGAAGTCGCCAATAAATACCATCTAAAATCTAGATGTGCTCAAGGTTTCTCATCCCACTTCCACTGCACTCCCCCACCAAAAAAAGTCCACCTCCCCCATCAACTATTTTTCTTTCAGGTTCTTTAAAGCTTGAGGTTAAGTTTTATTTTTCAGAAATTGACATATAAATAGTGTAATTTTGACCCCTCTACCAAATACCACCAATAGTTCCAGAAGTGGGTAACCCCAAGACTGACACTTGTGAGACTTGCTCCAGCCAAAGATCTCTAAGCCAGCCAATGATAAGACCACATTGGTTTGGTTTGTAAATCTGAACCTTTCTAACCCTTCAGGCGAGGGATTTCTTATGTGGTTTCAGAATACCACACAGAGTTAGATAATTTGTGAATGATTTTTAAAACTATTTTCAAATTGAATGTTTTCTCTTTGATTCTGGTTTAAGTACAGACTTTTCTTGTTTCACGAAATGATACGTAGTTTTTTTTCCGGCCCGAAAACTTGGGTACAAGACATACAAATATCATATTGTACATTTAAAACCATCATCACTAAAATTCACAGGGACTGAATATTATAATATACCAAGCACATCGAGCACAGATCAATACTTTGTTTTTTTTCTGGTGATATCAGATTATGCTTTTTTTTTGTGACCAAAATCCTTCTACACCATTATCTGAATAAATTGCATTTATATTGGGTTCAATATTTAGACACAACAATGCATATCAATTAGAAATTGATTGAAATTCAGTGAATTTCACTTATCTGGCCTTTATAACATGAATTCCTGTAAATGTATGGTACACAAAATTGCTGGAGAAACTCAGCGGGTGCAGCAGCATCTATGGAGCAAAGAAAATAGGCAACGTTTCGGGCCGAAACCCTTCTTCAGACTGATGGGGTGTGGGGGGGGGAGAAGGAAGGAAAAAGGGAGGAGGAGCCCGAGGGCGGGGGGATGGGAGGAGACAGCTCGAGGGTTAAGGAAGGGGAGGAGACAGCAAGGGCTAGCAAAATTGGGAGAATTCAACGTTCATGCCATCAGGATGCAAGCTGCCCAGGCGGAATATGAGGTGCGGTTCCTCCAATTTCCGGTGTTGCTCACTCTGGCAATGGAGGAGACCCAGGACAGAGAGGTCGGATTGGGAATGGGAGGGGGAGTTGAAGTGCTGAGCCACCGGGAGTTCAGGTAGGTTATTGCGGACTGAGCGGAGGTGTTCGGCGAAACGATCGCCCAACCGCCGCTTAGTCTCCCCGATGTAAATCAGCTGACATCTAGAGCAGCGGATGCAGTAGATGAAGTTGGAGGAGATACAGGTGAACCTTTGTCGCACCTGGAACGACTGCTTGGGACCTTGAATGGAGTCGAGGGGGGAGGTGAAGGGACAGGTGTTGCATTTCTTGCGGTTGCAACGGAAAGTGCCCGGGGAGGGGTTGGTACGGGAGGGAAGGGAAGAATTGACAAGGGAGTTGCGGAGGGAGCGGTCTTTGCGGAAGGCAGACATGGGGGGAGATGGGAAGATGTGGCGAGTGCTGGGGTCACGTTGGAGGTGGCGGAAATGGCGGAGGATTATGTGTTGTATTTGCCGGCTGGTGGGGTGAAAGGTGAGGACCAGGGGGACTCTGCCCTTGTTGCGAGTGCGGGGATGGGGAGAGAGAGCAGTGTTGCGGGGTATGGATGAGACCCTGGTGCGAGCCTCATCTATGGTGGCGGAGGGGAATCCCCGTTCCCTGAAGAACGAGGACATTTCCGATGCCCTGGTATGGAATGTCTCATCCTGGGAACAGATGCGGCGTAGGCGGAGGAATTGGAAGTAGGGGATGGAGTCTTTACAGGGGGCAGGATGGGAAGACGTGTAATCCAGATAGCCATGTGAGTCAGTTGGTTTGTAGTGTATGTCGGTCAGAAGTCTGTCCCCTGCGATGGAGATGGTGAGGTCAAGGAATGGTAGGGAAGTGTCGGAAATGGTCCAGGTGTATTGGAGTGCCGGATGGAAGTTGGTGGTGACGTGGATGAAGTCAGTCAGTTGTGTGTAGGTGCAGGAGGTGGCCCCAAAGCAGTCGTCAATGTAACGGAGGTAGAGGTCGGGGATGGGGCCCTGGTACGTATTGAACAAGGATTGTTCAATGTACCCGACAAAGAGGCAGGCGTAGCCCATTCCCAATCCGACCTCTCTGTCCTGGGTCTCCTACATTGCCAGAGTGAGCAACACCGGAAATTGGAGGAACAGCATCTCATATTCCGCATGGGCAGCTTGCATCCTGATGGCATGAACGTTGAATTCTCCCAATTTTGCTAGCCCTTGCTGTCTCCTCCCCTTCCTTAACCCTCGAGCTGTCTCCTCCCATCCCCCCGCACTCGGGCTCCTCCTCCTCCCTTTTTCCTTCCTTCTCCCCCCCCCCCCACCCCCCCATCAGTCTGAAGAAGAGTTTTGGCCCGAAACGTCGCCTATTTTCTTCGCTCCATAGATGCTGCTGCACCCGCTGAGTTTCTCCAGCAATTTTGTGTACCTTCGATCTTCCAGCATCTGCAGTTCCTTCTTGAACACTTCCTGTAAATGTATAATTGGTTATTGGTTTTAACTTCTCTCAGTTAAAACCATTGTTCCAATTCTGGATTGTATGAATTCCAAAGTACAATATACCAATATTGCACTCTAAACATAGAACTAATATAGGAATTAACTTCACTTGAAGAGATAATGGAAGTGGTGGTACAGGTGCACAAACTTTTATCCGGAGTTCCGGACCCCGGCAACTCTACCCCTGGCTGCGCGGCGCTCCAAATCCAGCGCGGCCCGCGCCCGGACGCCCGCAGCCCCAGCTCCGCGATGTTGGGAGTCAGCGGCCACAGCGCTCCGGAGCTTACCGTACGGCGACCTGGTAAGGCATTGCCCGCTTCCCGCTGGTATCCCAGCACTGTGGCCGCCGACTCCCAACATCGCGGAGCTGGGGCTGCGGGCGTCCGGCCGCGGGCGGCGCTGGATTTGGAGCGCCGCGCAGCCAGGGGTAGAGTTGCCGGGGTCGGAGCTCCAACCGGCGCCGCCCGCGGCCGGACGCCCGCAGCCCCAGCTCCGCGATGTTGGGAGTCGGCGGCCACAGCGCTCCGGAGCTTACTGCACGGCGACCCGGTAAGGCATTGCCCGCTCCCCGCCTCTCCGACCAGGTAGGGGACTAAGAATTAAAGTTTCCCCCTTCACCCCCCCCACCACATAAAATCCCTCCAAACTAACTGACTAACATTTAAGCAATGATTTACAATGATTCCCCGGTCTCCGGGGAGGAGGCAGCCGCTCCAGACTTTTCAAGCCGCCCACGCTACCTACCTAGTCTACGCTAAAAATCTTCCATTCCGAAATCCGAAAAATTCCGAAATCCGAGAAGTGTCTGGTCCCAAGGCTTTCGGATAAAAGGTTGTGCACCTGTACTAGGAAGAATACCTAAACACAAGAAAAGTTTTCATTTCAAAGTTCCTAAAAATACCTGTACAGGTACTTAAATACTGTCTTTAATCACCCATTACGTGGGGCCCGTGGCAACTTAAGTTTGTTTAACAAGTGCAAGATCATGACAAGAACAATGAGAGAAATGAAGGCAAATCAACTTCCTTAATTTTAAGGATATGACAGTTCAAATTAACTGCTGATTCTCCAAGAACCCTAACAGCCAAAAGCATGTGATATATTTTTATACCAGGATTTGGCACTCATTTGAAAGCTTCGCAAATAAATAAATTAAATGTCCGAAGGGTGGGCAAGGAGGGTATCTTTTGAGGAAGAAGTGTTCAGTAGAATGTTTGACTTGGTTCCCATCAGATGGATACCTTCTCCTTCAAGGTATATCCTTAGGTTACGCACTATATGGACTTGCAAATACATCACCATTCTTTCACTGACAAAATTTAGGAACTCCTCATCAAATAGCACAAAGGAAATATCTTCACCAGAATTTTCCCATATGGGTCAATGGGACAATGGGTCTTCGACTCAAAAAACAGTTTTTTCCTCAGATGCTACCTGACCTGCTGAGTTTTCCCGCATTTTCTGTTTCTATTTCAAATTTGAAGCATCTGCAATTTTCGTCGGAATCCATGAATATATCTGGCCAAAGAAAATTTCAATTATAATAACTGAAAATATGCAATGTTATGCAGCCTGCCAACTCAATTGCAGGAAGCAACTGCAGTAAATTACTGACGATTAAAACAAATGAAAACAATATTTTTTGATTGATGACAATGTAATAACTGTCCTCTAATGTATAACAAAGTACCTCTAATATTGCCATGCCTTAATTCTGTCTAATGATAAGGACATCTATCAACAAAAAATCATTTGTCCAGTTACCTAGCTGATTTTTTGTGCGCAACATTCTCTCTACTCCATCAGTTAATCACCATTATTTCCTCTGGACAAAACATTGCTTTTCTGACAAAAAGAAACATTAGTTGTACAAAAACCATGTGATTTTACCCATGTATTAAATATTATTTTTTAACAATGACATTCATATTGCAGTCTAAAAATCATCATAGTGTTGCTTTTGGAATAAAGCACAACTTCTGGAATTCTGTAACTTCTGTGTGAACGGTTCCACGTCTCTAGACAGGGCCTGACCACAGACCAGCCGGCTAGTACAATTATTCATACTACTAGTAATAATCACGTCTACATATTTTAAATCTACACCACCACTCACGCAAACAGGATATCCCCAGGCTCTGGGAAATGACAGACAATCAACAAAAGTTTCAATAATCTTCAAACTGATTTTGGAAATAGATCCTATTATAAGAGTTAATCTACAAACATTAAAAAAAAAAACAGAAAACAAATTAAGGATAAATTAAATATTGTTACAGAAACATACCATAGATATGTTAAACATATCTATGTAGAAAGAACATTTATGTAGTTGTACAAAACCTGTTCAGCATGTAAAAATCTTATGCAGTGTAGCTTCAAAAGGTTTTGATCATGATTTGAAAATATAATTCGGCAGACACTCTCTAATGGGAAGTGATGCACTATCAGAAATCATCTTTAGAAAGGGCATTAAATTCTGGTCCCAAATGCCTGTTCTTGCTGATACAAATGTTTCCTCATACATAGAAAATACGTGCAGGAGGCCATTTGGCCCATCGGGCCTGACCGCCATTCATTGTGATCATGGCTGATCATCCGCAATCAATAACCCATGCCTGCCTTCTCCCCATATCGCTTGATTCCGCTAGCCCCTAGAGCTATATCTAACTCTCTTTTGAATTCATATAGTGAATTGGCCTCTATTGCCTTCTGTGGCAGAGAATTCCACAAATTCACAACTCTCTGTTTTTTCTCATCTCTGTTTTAAATGGCCTCCCCTTTATTCCTAGACTGTGGCCCCTGGTTCTGGACTCCCCCAACATTGGGAACATTTTTTCTGCATCTAGCTTATCCAATCCTTTCATAATTTTATACCTTTCTCTAATGGGCCTGTCCCACTTAGGCGATTTTTTAGCAGACAGCAGGCAGTCGCCTGAAAAACCGGCAACTGGAACAGTGACTGTCAGAGTGGAAACACACACACACAAACTCATTGTTTCCATCACCAGCCCGTAATGCAGAAAGGGAACAGGGAAAGCCAGGGGAGCCCTGTCTAAAAAATTCACACGGTGCAAAGCCGAGGTGAATCAGACACACATCGCGATGAACAGGACGGTTGGCGCTGTAAAAAGACGGCTAAAGCACAATGTACGGTAAGTCCTTTAAAAGAGGGGGGGAGAGGGGAGGGGAAGTGGGGGGAGAAGGAGTGGAGACAACTTTTAAGAAGCCCGAGCTACACGGCTGTGAAGCTCGGCGGACATGTAACATTACTGGTTTGTTATCCTCGGTTCTGAAAACTACCGCTTACCTTTTTGTTCCCAATGAGCCAATGAAATTCACCGGTCAGCACCGGCTACAACCTACGAGAACGTCCGAGAACCTTCAACCTCCTGGCAACCCATTAGGACCTCCTGGCGACCCACCTAAAGGCTCGAGAATTCTCCATGGAGGCTTCATTCTAATCGCCGGTAATTTTTCAACATGTTGAAAAATTCACGGCGACCATAATGAGGCCGTGACTAGTTCTCAGAATGCGGGACCTCCTCACGACTACCCGGCAACCACCCGCGAACATGTGGCGACCATGTGGTGACTGCATAGTCTCCTGCAGTAGCCTAAAAAGTCACCTAAGTGGCCCATTAGATCCTCTCTCATCCTTCTAAATTCCAGTGAATACAAGCCCAGTCTTCCCAATCTTTCTTCATATGTCAGTCCCAACATCCCGGGGATTTACCTCGTGAACCTACGCTGCACTGTCTCAATAGCAAGGATGTCCTTCCTCAAATTAGGAGACCAAAACTGCACACAATACTTCAGATGTGGTCTCACCAGGGCCCTGTACAACTGCAGAAGGACATCTTTACTCCTATACTCAAATCCTCTTGTTATGAAGGCCAACATGCCATTAGCTTTCTTCACTGCCTGCTGTACCTGCATGTTTACTTTCAGTGACTGGTGTACAAGGATACCCAGGTCTCGTTGAACTTCCCTTTTCCCTAATCTGACACCATTGAGATAATAATCTGCCTCCTTGTTCTTGCCGCCAAATTGGATAACTTCACATTTATCTACATTATACTGCATCTGCCATGCAACTCCCCACTCACTCAACCTGTCCAAGTCACCCTGCAACCTCACAGCATCCTCTTCGCAGTTCCCCCTGCCACCCAGCTTTGTGTCATCTGCAAATCTGCTAGTGTTACTTTTAATCCCATCATCTAAATCATTAATATATATTATAAATAGTTGCGGCCGCAGCATCAAGCCTTGCGGCACTCCGCTCGCCACTGCCTGCCATTTTGACAAGTGGAGTGCCGCAAGGCTCAGTGTTAGTGCCGCAACTATTTACAAAATATATTAATGACTTAGATGATGGGATTAAAAGTAACACTAGCAAATTTGCAGACATTTTGCATAGAAAACTGGGTAGCTTTGCGAGTACAGTCAATATTAATCCATCAAACACTATTGAAAAAGAATAAATTGTTAATTAATATGTTGAGCACAAACTAACAAGAATTTGGGACATTCTGAGAATATGAAAACGGTTATTCAAAGCCAGGTTCATAATTTTATTCCCCAATACACTGCTTCGTAATGAGCTGAACAGGAAAGAGTCAAGTTCAGTTCATAGACTAATTTACGTGCACACAAAATGCAAAAGTCAATTAAACAAATTTTTGTACAAGAAGAATGAAAATGGTTTTGCACTTTTCAACTTAACGTAGGAACATAAGTTAACGACCTCATTCATGATGGCCCCGTGATTGAAAAACCTGCCATCATCATATTCTCTCAATGAAAAATAAGAATTTTCCTTGGTCCATGTGAAATCTTGCAACACAATAATTCTTCATTTCCAGAAGGGAGGAGAGAAGAATCGAAAATTTGATTACATATTCAAATTTTAAGAAACATTTAAAACTTATTATAATTAATTCAACAGTATAAAATGTGTTCCCATGAAGAGTAGGTAAATCATTAAAAAGAAAAGGAAGAGGAAGGTGCAAACACCTGGAGAGAAACCATGAAACAAAAAGCAAGGAATGGACAATGTGACTTCCAGTTACGCTTGGCAGATATGAAAATGTACATTTGGCTCTTGAATGGCCCAAACACTTAGTTTACATACTTAAAGTAACAATTAGGTTAGTTTAGTTTATTATTGTCACGTGTAGCCGGGAACAGTGAAAAGATTTTTGTTGCGTGCTATCCAATCAGCCAAAATACTACACATGATTACAATCAAACTGTGCTTATAGGCTACAAATTAAACAGCATAAAATAGAATAACTAATGCCTTAAATCCCAGTAACAATCCATAACAGCATCTCATAGTACCCTTAAGTTAAGATGCTGCAAGGGTAGAAGCAATGTACATACTCCTTATATAAATTTACTAGAAACATTACTTGGGTTGCAAAGCATGGAAATAATAGACAAATCAAAGTCAACTAAGCATATCTTAAGCCCTACTCCCAATTCCTCCGTCTACATAAGCGACTTTGAGTCCTTGAAAAGCGCTATACAAATAAAATGTATTATTATTATATCGCATCAAGTTCAAGTTTAAGTGAGTTTATTGTCATGTGTCCTTGTATAGGACAATGAAATTCTTGCTTTGCTTAAGCACACAGAAAATAGTAGGCATTTACTACAAAACAGATAAATATGTCCATATACCATGATATATATATATACACACATGAATAAATGAACTGATAAAGTGCAAATAGCAGAAAGTGGTTATTGATAATCAGAGTTTTGTCCAAGCCAGGTTTAATAGCCTGATGGCTGTGGGGAAGTAGCTATTCCTGAACCTGGTTGTTGCAGTCTTCAGGCTCCTGTACCTTCTACCTGAAGGTGGCAGGGAGATGTGTGTGGCCAGGATGGTGTGGGTCTTTGATGATACTGCCAGCCTTTTTGAGGCAGCGACTGCGATAAATCCCCTCAATGGAAGGAAGGTCAGAGCCGATGATGGACTGGGCAGTGTTTACTATTTTTTGTAGCCTTTTCCTCTCCAGGGCACTCAAATTGCCGAACCAAGCCACGATGCAACCGGTCAGCATGCTCACTACTTTGCACCTGCAGAAGTTAGAGAGAGTCTTCCTTGACAAACCGACTCTCCGTAACCTTCTCAGGAAGTAGAGGCGCTGATGAGCTTTTTGATAATTGCGTTAGTGTTCTCGGACCAGGAAAGATCTTCAGAGATGTGCACGCCCAGGAATTTGAAGTTCTTGACCCTTTCAACCATCGACCCATTGATATAAATGGGGCTGTGGGTCCCCCTCCTACTCTGCACCCAGGATGAGGTGTTCCACACCTGGGCATCAGAGATGTCCTCATTCTTCAGGGAATGGGAGTTCTGCTCTTCTACTGTAGATGAGGCTCTCACCAGGGTCTCTTCTATACCCCATGACTCTGCTCTCACTCCCCATCCCCCCACTCGTATTAAGGGCAGAGTCCCACTTGTCCTCACCATCCACCCTCCCAGCAGTCACTTACAACAAATAATCCTCCGACATTTTTGCCACCTCCAACGGGATCCCACCACTGGCCACATCTTCCCATCTCCTCCCCTGTCTGCTTTCGCAGAGACCACTCCCTCCGTAACTCCCTGGTCAATTCATCCCTTCCCACCCAAACCACCCCCTCTCCTGGTACTTGCCATTGCAACCGCAGGAAATGCTACACTTGTCGCTTTACCTCACCCCTTGACTCCATTCAAGGACCCAAGCAGTCTTTCCAGGTGTGGCAGAGGTTCACCTGCACCCCCTCCAACCTCATCTATTGCATCCATTGCTCTAGGTGTCAGCTGCTCTATTTCGGTGAGACCAAGCGTAGGCTTGGCGATCGCTTCGCCCAACACCTCCGCTCGGTTCGCAATAACCAACCTGATCTCCCGGTGGCTCAGCACTTCAACCTCCCCTCCCATTCCGAATCCGACCTTTCTGTCCTGGGCGTCCTCCATGGCCAGAATGAGGCCCACTGTAAATTGGAGGAGCAGCATCTCATATTTCGCTTGGGCAGTCTACACCCCAGCGGCATGAACATTGACCTCCAATTTCAGGTAGTCCCTCCTTTCGCAGCTCTCCTTCAGCCCACTGTCTCCTCCTCTTCTTTTCTTCTACCCTCCCCCCCCCGCCCCCCCCACCCTCACATCAGTCTGAAGAAGGGTCTCGTCCCGAAACATTGCCTATTTTCTTCGCTCCATAGATGCTATCTCACCCGCTGAGTTTCTCCAGCATTTTTGTCTACCTTCGATTTTCCAGCATCTGCAGTTCCTTCTTAAACATACGTTAAGCTAAAGTCACTTTCATCAAGTGAATTGCGTAATCTCGCCCAGTGGTTTTATCAAATTTCTCTGGTTAACTTTTCCGCAACTGAAATTTGAGGAAAAATACTGCTTCTGATGTGTAACTCAGAGGTAACATCAGCAATATAGATTTCCTAAGAAAAGACATCCACATTTATATACTTCAATAATAAAATAATATGCAGAATAGCTCAGTCCATTGGAAAAACAATATATGTTGTTTTCTAGAGATCAAACTATAACGAGAAGATATCTGTTCATACTAGCTCAGGGCCTATTGACTAAATAAGTTATACATGTGATAAATTTGTGGAACGATTCACTGGCCATTTGGATCCATGCAAATGCAGATTGGCAAATACTACCTCGGACCTGTGTAGGATAGAAACAGTTTTTGGGGGATATTAACTTAAATAAATAGAAATGAGAAACAGATCAGCCAGAATTTACTTTTAATGGTAGAACAAGCTTCAGATTCTGAATGGCCTACCCTTATTACTACATTTAAATTGCTCAATAACAGTTCAAGCTCCCTCAGAAGGATGTTGACATTACCATTTACCATTCTGTAAAATCTTGGGCATGCTTTTTGCTTTCCCGACTGATAAATAGTGGCACAACTAAAACTGCAATCCACACACTGTGCTAAGACACTTACAGGTGAATATGACAGGACAAAGATGGCTCCGAACTCCTTCACAAGTATATAATTGGCTGGTATCCATTGCAAGAGTAAAGTCAAATGTATGCATGGGGTCACAGAATCAGTGTCGTATAACACAGAAACAGGCCCTTTGGCCCAATCCTCCATGCCAACCAAGATGCCCCATCTAAGCTAGTCCAGTTTACCCACATTTGGTCCACACCCTTTAAACCTTTTCTATCCAAGTACCTGTCCAAAGTCTTTTAAATGCTGTTATTGTACCTGCCTCAATTACCATAATTCATAAATCTAATTTTATCAATATTATTATTACTGGATTCAATTCCCCACCAAATTGTCATATGAGTGAGACCCTTCACTGTACAGGCTGTAGCATTTTTTTTTTAAATCACTGCCACCCTCAAAGATGATCACAAATGGGTAACAAGTACCACCAATGTCAAAATTACATAAATGAATGAAATGGATTACTTTTAAATTGGTTGGCTGAACCATGAACAAGAACAATTGTGCTAAATGACTGTAAGAACACAGGGAGATTTAAAAAAAAATCAAGTTCTGTACTTGTTCCACCAAATTACCAATGTGCGCATCTGATGCATTCAGCTGCCAGCCTACTATAAATCTCCTAGGATTTTCTAAGGCAGCTGACAGGAGAAAAGGAAGAGCAAAATAAACCCAGTTTCATATATTGCCTTTCATGACGTTAGAGTATCTCATTGCATTTACAACCAACAACTTTAAAATAGAGTTACTGCTGCAATGCCAGATTGCAATTTGCAAATAATGAGGTTTAATAAGTAGCAAAATAATAATGCATTATTTTGGTATTTTGGGACTTAGATTGTAGGATGGACATTGGTTATGAGAACTGCCAAGCCCTTCTTCAAAATAGTGTCATGGGATGAATCCTTTACATCAACATGAGAGTGCAGAAGAGTCCTTGTTTAATATCTTATCTATAAGATTGCCCATTTGAAAGTACAGCACATTCTCAGTGCATTAATTCAGCATAATCAGGAGATGGCCATTCAGGAGGCCTTCAACATTAATTTAACTCAAAGCTAATCTCCACCCACCTATCTTGACTCTACAAGTTGAATCAATATTATACAGTTAAGTCTATGGAGATAGACTTGAACCCAAAATCTTCAGACTCATTGAGGGTCTGTCGAAATATATTTTCCATCCTCTCTAGGAAGTCGTTTTAGCCTGCTGATCTGAGTTGATTCTGGCAGTTTTATGGAGTAGGAATCTATGAGAGGAACACGCAGATAAAGTAACATTTTGTGCAGGGAGGAGGGAGTCAGTGCGGTAGAAATTGATTTATTAACGTTTCAGGTCGAAACCCCGCACCATTCTTGATGATCGTTCGGGATCTTTTCGATGCATATGACAAATAAACACCCTTGACTTTTGTCTGTGGTAGCAAATGGGTTTTTATGTCACATCTTAATTAAATGAAATTCAAAACAATGATTCCACAAGTATTCTTTTTAGTGTATAACTCTAAGTAGCGCCACTGTATGGCACTTCAATTCTTAAGATCTTAAATTATAATTATATTTTGCAAACGAAAATTGAGAGCCTAGTCACCTACAAACAAAATTCAATATCCTCTTCCTATTCAACAACCAATACAAAAGATTATTATGCAACACATTGGTCAGGTTTCAGAAACTAGATACATCAACAAGGTTTGCAATTTTCAGCTAGAGGCAACAGATAAAACTATGCTCACCAAATAATCAATATTTTTGAAGTCAGCCAAAAAACTGCAGAGTCCAGGAAGCAGTTATCAAACGGACAAATAATTCAAGAGTAAAAAAAATTATCAAAATGCTACACATTGCAAGACAGCACTTAATACTCCTATTTTTCAGTGCCAAAATTTTGATACGGTGTTGCAATAACACATAGAAAATCGTAACATTACCTTGTTCGTCTCTGATGGCTATCTTGTGCCCACATTTCACAGTGTGAGAGTGTTCAGATCTCTGCTTTAGTGTTTGGAATCAATGCGCGCATTTTAAAAGAGCCCACTAAATCCACAAATAAATGTTATGGATTGACACCAGCAGAAACAATACAACACTTAAATGCCATGCTATATTCGTAAGATTGATATGAGGGTTAGAATTTGTCCACTTATATGTAGTCTTGCAAAGAGAAAGGACATCACTAGCAGCAGGAAAGATCAAAATCAAACACAGGCAAACATTGACAATGATACAATTTGTTGTATGAAGTGTAATTGGCTTTTTAAAGGCGTAGTAAGCCACAATTACAGCTAACAACCACTCTTGCTTTAAAAAAAAAACTAATTTTAGATATGTGGATTACCATTTCAACTTCCATGTCTCTGCCAATATCATAATCTGACATGCAAGGTGGTGCATGAAAATAGTTTCAATCTTAAATATTAGAATTTACCTGATATGCTCATTTGCTTTGTTTGAAGCCAGTGTCCTATTTTTGAAACATGCAGTGCATTTTTGCTCATTTAATTTCTGGAATTATATTTTGTACCTTCATCAAGCAATTACAGATTTCACACCATTATCCACAGAGATTTTCTGCCTCTGATGACAGGGCATCTTGTGATGGAGGCTTTGTACTGGGTTAAGTTTTGCAATATACCTAGTCTGTGCTGTCACATACTATAAAGTAGCTAAGTGTTGTATGATAAGATTTCCTGATCAATTTGTTTATCCTGGAACTGAATTACAACCAAACTAAAGAACAATAAGTGAATTTTGTTACTTTCTTTTAAAAAAAACTATTAGTGGCTGATGTTTTTTTAATTTTTAGCCTGAAAAATATTTTATTGTAAGTGGATTCAGATAACATAGAAACATGGAAAATAAGTGCAGGACGAGGCCATTCGGCTCTTCGAGCCAGCACCGCCATTCATTGTGATCATGGCTGATCGTCCCCAATCAATAACCCGTGCCTGCCTTCTCCCCATATCCCTTGATTCCACTAGCCCCTAGAGCTCTACCTAACTCCCTCTGCAGGTTTGGTATACAAAAATAGAAATTACGATCAGAGATCCACTTGCAGCATGATCATTGCAAGATATTCAGGGACCATTCGAAAAACGTGGCACCCATGACAAAAAAAACAGAGAAAAGTTAAGGAAATATGTTCAATTTCGTTTGGTTTTTCCAGGCTAAGCATTGCATTTTAAAATGCAGTGAACATCATCTTTCGTGAGGTACACAGGAATGCTGGAGCAGTAGCATCTATGGAGCGATAGGCAATGTTTTCGGGCCGAAACCCTTCTTCAGACTTCCTGCCCATCATCTTTCGTGAATAAGTTTTAACCTTCATGGCTTGCCGAGCCAAGAACTCTGGCCTGAAAGATAAAATCCCCTTAAGCTTCAGATAACAGATTCCCTTGGTTACTTTATTTTATGCCGATTTTAGAATGTAAATGCGCGTACAAACACCAAAGGAGAAAGCTGCAAATGTGCACTTTGAAACTATTTGTCCATTCTCAACAGCCCACTCACAAGATTCATTATATCCAGTTAGAAATTATCACCGTGATATTAGTAGCCTTGCTATTCACTCTATGTTTCAATCTTACGTTGATAGAAACGATTATAAACGATTATTATGCATTTAGAATCTGCAGGTGATACTTTCTTTACAGTGCAACGAAGTACACAGCACGATGGGCTTGAAAAATGTGCACATATGTGGCAGCAGATGCGGCAAAAAAGTACTGGAGCAACTCAGCGGGCCAGGCAACATCTGTGGGGGGAAATTGACATACGACGTTTTGGGTCGGAACCCTTCTTCAGACTATTCAAAAAAATTGCAGCCCAATTCGGGTCAATGCGGCCAAATTTGCGCAAAAGTAAAAGACTGCTTTAAATTCATCGCACTAATTAGTAAAATACAGATTTATTTTAAGGGATGGGGTGTTAGCCTACACAACACATACTTTATATTTTAAAAATTTACACATATAATCATGTGGTTGCCTTTTGGATTCGTTAGAGAACTAGCTGCATCCGTTAGAGAACTAACATCTTGAGCTGACACTTTCCCGCGGAGAGCAGAGACTCAGCGGCAAGGACTGGGCACGGAGGCGTTGGTTCCGACACCTAGTTCGATCCCAGCCAGCCCGCGGTGAAGCTCGAAAACGAGAGCCGACCCCTCTGCTCCTCGCCGCCGATCTCCGCGATTCCGACTCGTCCCCTTTTGGGAATACAGGGCAGTGTTTCGGAACAGAGTGAGTGCGCGAAGGAGCGACCAAGCAGCACTTAGCCCTAAAGACTCGCGACGAAAACAACATCGTGATACAGGTCGATTATTCCGGATTTCACAGCCAATTGAAATAACAACTAGAGAAAACTATCGTGAAACGTGGCTTCAAAATGCAATTTCCCAATGCAGATTCTTGCATTATTCGATAGAAATAAGTGAATAACAAAATGTGAATAACAATAAGTGAAGCACAAAATGCTGGAGTAACTGAGCGGGTCAAGCAGCATCTCTGGAGAAAAGGAATAGGTTACAATTGGTCGAAAATGGTTGGCCAGTTTGTATTTAACCGCACACTAAAATACCTCCAATTTTAATAAAACTAGATTTTTTTCGCAAGATTATTTAAAAGCGTAATAACTAAAAACTGAAAATAAATTTGCCCGTAAATAAACGGCGATACTTTTTAAGAACACCTGTCGAGCTCAAAACCCAGTGCCTACAAATAATCGTGCCAATTGTTTGGCTAAAGACCTAGCCTTAATAACCTCCCAACATCCAGAAACAAGTGTGCTGATGTTCTGTGAAAATGCATCCAGACTTGCTCTAAAACCCACTTTCAAGGAAGAAGTGATAACAAACGATTCAGAATTATCGAGATAAATTTGGATGCTAAAAATTTAAATCTTCCACACATTTTTGGAGCTTAATTACAATTTTGTTAGTTTGGTTTTGAGGTTTGGAAAGAAACCTTTGGCATGCAGCGAGAATCGCTGGTCTCCCGCCACCTCCTAACAAATATAATCGCTAAATAATTAACTCACAGAGCAAATATTTATTTGAACTCTTATTTTAGGTCACGTGTCTCCCCAACTACCCAGACTGGTTCAACGAGCAGTCTGGAAAGAACAAAGATTTATAAAATTAATAATTTCTGCAACTGCAGCTTAAACTGTAAAAAGTGATGCATCAGAAAATCTCTACATTCTCAATATTCATCCCTTGCCTCTTCGTTAGAGCTCGGAAATGAAAAAAATCAGTCTTCGTTAGAGCTCGGAAATGAAAAAAAAAATCACTCCCTCACTGTCATTGTAACAAAACAGTTGGTTTATCAACTGAAACCAATATTAATTAATAGCAATAGCAGTTACTGTAAAAAACAAACATTTTGGAACTTAGTTGTGCTAAACTTGAATAAAGGCTCAATGGGGCCTAAAACAGAGTTATGGCAGCAGGTTACTTTAAATCACCCAAAACTCATTTTCACATTACTTCCCTCATGCACTGGCTGAACCAGATGAAAACTACACTAAAGGTAGTTCCACGAATGTCTACAAAACTAGCTCATTTATTTGTGTCTGAACATAAATCAATAGTTTGTGCAATTTCTGCCCTAAAGCACCTAATGGCTGTACATCTATCATAACTGACATCACATGTAAGCTGAGCCTTCTCCAATAACAGTTCACAGGAAAAACTTTACACTTAAATCCTCACAATTGAAGATTATTTCCTTATAGTTATAACAATGAATCAATTTAAATGGCTATAATAAAACTGGCAGCTCATAAATGTCATATTTTATTGAGCTTAAAGTATTGACAAATATACCTATGTGGGCAATATATACAAGGGATGCAACAAAATTATTTTTTGCGAAATGTAGAATTCATGCATTTCTATTGCATTAGACACACAAAATATGACCAGTCGGGGAGGGATAAAATAGTTAAAATAATCTAACGGCCAGATGCTGCTAACAAAATGCCAAATGTAACAAATAGCAATTCTGTTCAACTGTTAAAGAACTAAATAATTTGAGAGTAAGCATCAGAAGGGCACATAAGCCAATTACACATTTCAGTAAGCACACAATCTCAAAAATAGATTGCAATCTCAACTCCAATAAACTGGCCAACACCTATATTACTTGATTCCCAAATTTGTGCCCATCCATCTCCCAGTTTCATGCTCGAAACTCAAATGAATCATTTTTTCCCCACAGCTCTGCAATAAACCTGATCAAAATAAACAGCATTACTTGCCACTGTGTTATGATTCCTCCATGCCCATATCATCCACAACATTTTTGTTACATTTGAAAGCATCGCCTTTTTAATCACCTCCCCTCCGACCACCAGCTGAGTGGGATTGCTATCACTTGATTCACCCATAACTACTACTTCAGCAATTACAACAAGGCTTGTGAGCTCCAAGATACAGTGCCCTCTATAATGTTTGGGACAAAAAAAATCATTTATTTATTTGCCTCTGTACTCCATAATTTGAGATTTGTAATAGAAAAAAAACCACACATGGTTAAAGTGCAGTCAGATTTTATTAAAGGGTATTTTTATACATTTTGGTTTCACCAAGTCAAGTCAACTTTATTTGTCACATACACATACAAGATGTGCAGTGAAATGAAAGTGGCAATGCCTGCGGATTGTGCAAAAACTACAGAACAACAGAAATGAATAGATGAGAACCAGTATTTACATTTTAGAAAACAAAAATTAAAAAATGAAACACAACAATAAATTAGCCCCTGGTGAGATAAGAGTTTACAGTCCTGTTGGCCTGTGGGAAAAACTCAGTCTCATCTTCTGTTTTCACAGCATGACGGTGGAGGTGCTTGCCTGACCGTAGCAGCTGGAACAGTCCGTTGCTGTTGAAATTACAGCTGTGTTTATACATAGTCCCCCCCCCCCCCCAATTTCAGGGCACCATAATGTTTGGGACACATGACTTCACAGGTGTTTGTAATTGCTCAGGTGTGTTTTAAATGCCTCCTTAATGCAGGTATCAGAGAGCTCTTAACACCTTGTCTTTCCTCCAGTCTTGCATCATCTTTGGAAACCTTCATTACTGTTTATCAACGTGAGGACCAAAGTTGTCCCAATGAAAGTCAAAGAAGCCATTATGAGACTGAGAAACAAGAATAAAACTGTTAAAGACATCAGCCAAACGTTAGGCTTACCAAAATCAACTGTTTGGAATATCATTAAGAAGAAAGAGCACTGGTGAGCTTACTAATCGCAAAGGGACTGCCAGGCCAAGGAAGATCTCCACAGCTGATGACAGAAGAATTCTCTTTATAATAAAGAAAAATCCCCAAACACCTGTCCGACAGATCAGAAACAGTCTTCTTCAGGAGTCAGGTGTGGATTTGTCAATGACCACTGTCCGCAGAAGACTTCATGAACAGAAATACAGAGGCTACACTGCAAGATGCAAACCACAGGTTTGTTGCAAAAATAGGATGGTCAGGTTAGTTTGCCAAGAAGTACTTAAAAGAGCAACCACAGTTTTAGAAAAAGGTCTTGTGGACAGATGAGACGGAGATGAACTTATAGAGTGATGGCAAGAGCAAAGTATGGAGGAGAGAAGGAACTGCCCAAGATCCAAAGCTATGTTCTCACCTTCTCCATCATGTTCTGGTTTGGCTCAGCCACCAAGCACAACATCCGGAGGCTGCAGCGAATCATCCGATCAGCTGAGAAGGTTCACCTTCCCCCCATTGACGAGCTGTACACTGCAAGGGCCAGGAAGCGAGCTGGCAAGATCATCTCTGACCCCTCTCACCCTGGCCACAAACTCTTTTGAAGCACTTCCCTTTGGAAGGCGACTCCAGACTGTCAATGGCGCCACAGCCAGACATAAAAACAGCTTTTTTCCCACGAGTAGTAGCTCTACTCAATAACCAAAAGTCTGTAGCCTCATTTTGCTCTGGTATTTTATTTCATTCACATGTTTAAACTGTTAATGTTTTATTATTAATGTTTAATGATTTATGTGTCATTCTTAATTGTTACTGGATGTCGTGTTGTTACTTGCGAGCGGAGCACCAAGGCGAATTCCTTGTATGTGTACATACTTGGCCAATAAACTTATTAATTCAATCATTCATATATATCACCTCATCTGTGAAACATGGTGGTGGAG